>NC_039279.1:5790160-6055043 GCF_003368295.1 Carassius auratus | reverse complement strand
TCAGACTTTTTAGTGGCTGCTTTACTAAAATTAAGCATGTGAGAGAACTTGACTGAAACTCTCTAATTTAGCTGATTATTACCAGTCCACTTCACATCACGTCTGCCATTTGGGAATGAGTCGGGCTTTGTGAAAAGCCACTCTTCAGGATCAAACACTTTCCTGTTGTCCTTTCGCTGAACTACTGAAAGGTGTTAGGATAATTATACCGATGTTCGGGCAGAACAGAAGACCAAGCTCGTAAGCGTGGTGCATGCTATATGAATTATGCTGCGAGGATTTGTGTTTTACAGGTCTTGTGAGAGAAAATGTTTGTACAGAAGTGAGATATAGCGGTTTTATTTTCATCTGTTTGGGTCAAAATGTATTAAATAAAATGTCTTCCTCCCACTCAGATTCTGATTATGGAGCTGAATGATGAGGCTGCTGAGCAGACGGTCGAGGCTACAGTGGTGGACCTGCTGCAGGGTCAGGAGGGCTTCCGCTGGAAGGGCCAGGCGCGTCTAGACGTGCGGGAGGAGCCAGTGCTGTTCCCTCCAGGCTTCCAGCCCTTCGCTCTAGTGCAGTGCCAGCCGCCCGCTGTGGTCACAGCAATCGCTCTGCACTCGGAGTGGAAACTGGTGGCCTTCGGTACCAGCCATGGCTTTGGTTTCTATGACTACCACCAGAAGAATAACATCATGGTCAAGTGAGAAGAATCACATTTACAATTTTATTAGTTTAAAATGTCGAATGAGAAGTTTTTTTTTTATTATTATTATATGTTTTTAGTTGGTTCAGACTAATGATGAGTGATAATATTGTGCATGTGTTGATGTGTTCATCACAATAGTCTCATTAAAGAAAAGTCTTTTATTATGGCTGCAGTGTTGGTCACTATGATGTCCTTTTATCATGATAAATGTGGAAAATCAATGAAAAAATGATAAATGTGACCCTGGACCACAAAACCAGTCTTTGGACGCTGGGGTATATTTTTAGCAATAGCCAAAAAAACATTGTATGGGGCAAAATTATAGGATGTTAAGTAAAGATCATGTTCCATGAAGATATTTTGTAAATTTCCTACTGTAAATATATCAAACTTAATTTTTAATTAGTAATATTTTTTGCTAAGAATTTATTTGGGTAACTTTAAAGTCCATTTTCTCAGTATTTAGTTTTTTTTTGCACACATAGATTCCAGATTTTCAAATAGTTTACATTTACATGTACATTTATTCATTTAGCAGACGCTTTCTAGTCTGATTGTCCATATTAAAGTAATTTTAAGCCTAGGTTTAGCCAATAAGTTTAGATTCAACTGTTAGAATCAAGACTGTTAAAATGTAAGATCATTACAAAAAAATATTTTCCTGCAGACTTTGAACATGCTGATAGATGTTAACTGTCCATTTGCAGATGCACCCTAAACCCCAGTGACCAGGTGGCCTTGGAGGGGCCGCCTCTCGCGCGTCAAGTCCATCAAGAAGTCCCTGCGACAGTCCTTCCGCAGGATTCGCCGCAGCCGGGTCTCCATGCGAAAACACCACACTACCAACGCAGCCAAGGTACACCTCGGCTCTCTTTTCCTGCAATGCTGCAGTTATTCACCCGGCAGATTAACTAAACATGAGACTAGACATTGTGCATGCAGTTATTTCAACAGCAGTTAGCATTGCATACTTCCGAGTTGTTAAAAGGGGGGTGACAACTTGGTAGTGAATATCAGGAATGTTTCTGCAGCTGCAAGAAATCAACGCCAGACTGGAGGCCGAAGCTCTACAGGAGATGGAGCTGGCACCCGTACAGAGAAAGATCGAAGCCCGTTCCTCTGATGACTCCTTCACAGGCCTCGTCAGAACACTCTACTTCGCAGATACATTTGTCAGTGATAGTGAGTACCACAGTGGTTTCTAATCATTAAATGTAAGGTTATTATCAGTCTTATTCCTCTCAGCTGGTACGTGTGTGACTAGCAGAAGACCTCCATCATCTCTCTCTCTCTTCTTCAGGCTCTCACAGTACGCCCTCACTGTGGGCAGGAACCAATGGCGGAGCTGTTTTTGCGTATGTCCTCCGTGTCCCCTCACTGGAACGAAGGGCGGAGGATCCGGTAGTGGCTCATGCAGGTAAAAAGAAAACAATATATAAATGACACAAAAGACGAGCCGTCTTCAAACAACACGAGCGCTGTCTTGCTCTCTCTCCCTCGCGCATATTAATCAATTGACACGATGGTATTGATGTTTAAATCATTTAAAATGAGACTGTATGTGTGCTCACCCCATTTTTGTTTGTAAGAAAATATATCGCAATATATATCGCATAAAAATAAAATACCGCAATGTCATCTTTTCCCAATATCGTGCTGCCCTAATTAATACCTTTTTATTTTTGTTTTAAATAAAACTTTCTATTAATCAAAGAATCCCCCAAAAAAGCTATCAGTTTCCACAAAAATATTAATCTGCACAATCATCATGTGACACCATACCATCACAGGAATAAATAACTTTTTAAAAATACATTTCATTTTAGAAAAACTACTACCTTTCAAATTGTACAAAATATTTCTCTATTTCTGTTTTCCTTTGTTTTTGATCAAATAAATTCAACCTTTGTGAGCATAAAAATCTTTAAAAAAATTAATTTTCATGTAATCATGTAATTTGTTTTACATTTTGGTCCGTACATAATGTATTATTTTGAATTAATTTTCTATTATCATACGTGGGAAATATTAATAATGTATGATTGTATACAATTGGCATGTGTTGACCTCAAAGTTTTGAACAGTAGTGTACATTTACATAAGCAGATCTTCTATAAAAAGTGCTTCTTCATCACCAGCTAAAGAGATTCAGTTGATGCATCGTGCTCCGGTCGTTGGCTTGGTGGTCTTGGATGGCAAGGGTGCCCTCTGCCTGAACCCTTGGAGGTGGCCCATGATTTGGCACGCAGTCCTGAAATGCACGGTTCTCACCATCTATTGGTTGTGTCCGAGGAGCAATTTAAGGTGAGAATTTACACCACACAATTCATTTTTTTCTCCAGTGTTGACACAGATGGTGAGTCTCACCATATTTCTGTGCACATAGCTGTTTACACTGCCTAAAGTGAGCAGTAAGTCAAAGCTGAAGCTGACAGCGGTCGACGGTTCTCGTGTTCGACGTGTGGGTGTGGCTTGGTTCGGCTCGAAGACTGACGAACAGTTGGAGAGCGGCCTGGTTGTGCTGACCAATCAGGGTGAGCTACACGTCATCTCTTTGCCCTCCATCAAAATGATGGTCCACTATCCTTGCATACGAAGAGAAGACGTCAGTGGAATCGCTTCCTGTGTGTTTCACCAAATATGGCCAAGGTAGGAAACAGTCACTTTTATACAAAATGCATTTACTCCGGTAAAAGCATGGATCTGTTTTGAAACTGTTTGTCCGGTCATCTTTTAGGTTTCTACCTGATGTCCCCATCTGAGTTTGAGCGGTTTTCTCTCTCCACCCGCTGGGTGGTGGAGCCGCGCTGTCTGGTTGAGGCTCCCCTCCAGATGAGGCTCAAGAACCCATCTAGTCCCGTCCAAAGGGACCAGCCGGATGGAGTACCTACTGAACACAGGTGTGTTTGTGTGTGTGTGTAGCTGTTTAATCGTTCAGGATCTATTAATCCTTTCCTGTTGTCAAGGAGTGACAAATGTGTCTCCATATTGATGTTTGTTTGTTCTGTTTCTATAGAAATTTCAAAAGGGAGAGTGAAGGATATGGTGAGATTCAGTGTGCTTTTTCCATATCTGTGTGAATTGTGCAAACTAAGCATCCAGTACTAAACATGCATGTTGTTAATGCTTTGTTGAATGCTTCCCCATGTTATTCCCAGAAGTCGCTCATGCAAAAGACTTAAATCCGTACTTACAGACACAATCCGTAATTGATGAAAACAATGCCACATTATTATTTGAAATTTTGTAATCTAGTATTAGAGTCGATTAGGTGCACTGGAAGACAGTGTTTTATTATATTATAGTAATGTTAATTCATATATTAATTTGAGGCCAAGTGTTATTTTTAACTAAAACTTGAAAAAAAAGTTATTTGAAATAAATTCTAATTAAAAAAATGTACAAATTAAGTAAAATAAGTTTAAGCACTACAATGACTAAAAATAAACTAAGAAACAATATTAGTGAAAAAAGCATGAAACAGGATTACTTAAAATGAAAATAGAATGAAAGCTTAAATAAAAGCCAATTCAAAATATCAAATTATTTACAACAAAATTACTTCAACTAAAATTAAACAAAATATTGATAATACTAAATAAATACTAAAATAACACTGTTGTGGCTTGCCAGTTGCATCAATTATGAATTGTATTTATAACTCCTCCTCAAGGCGTTTGCGAGCTTTCGCATGACTGATCAATGTGCTTGTGTGTTCCAGAGAATTCTGCTAGACAAGTAATGGAGCATGCTTTGCTCAACGACGAGAGTGAGTACATGAGGATCAGCAGTTAGACAGAATATCAGTTTAGATGCTAAATAACCATGTTAGACCAGCACCTCAGAGCAGTGTCAGATCGTTTATATCTCTGCTTGCTGTGTATGTTTTGTGACCTGCAGATGATATGCAAATGGCTTAAAACAATAATCTGAACATGCTGTGTGTTTTCAGTAATCGTGCCCTGGTCTGGGCAGTCATGTGTGTTTGCATGATCCGTAACACTTTAATGTCCCTGCACAATAATATTATTGTATTAGTACTGTATCTGTGCAAAAGTTTTGATTTGTCATTTATAAACAGAAGAACTAGTTTTTGAGCTCTTTACATGCAGTTTCATTGAGGACAGTGTTTGCTGGACTAGTAGTATTTGTAGTGTCAGCAGGGAAAGTGAGTATTTGCTTGATTCTTGTCTTCCTCTAACACAGGAGTGCTACAGGAAATCCAGAAGTCTCTAGAAGGAGATCAAACGTAAGAAGGTCTAATTTAATCTAGATCTTAGTACTTTATTAATATGCAGTAATGCCTGTACGGTTTGAATAATCTGCAAGTTGTTTGTTTAAAGGACGTTCCTAGAAAACAATCTGAAGACTAAGCCAAAAGGCAACATGCTGAGCAATGGAGGTGATTTTTCTTTTTTTTTTAATTCCTAATTGGCATAAATAGTTATTCTACATTTTAATATAAATATTGTAACTAGCCTTGTTTAAAGTATTTGAGAGAACTACACGTTTAATTGTCACATGACATGTCATAATTATTTCTAATATTTAATGTCATGGTCTAATTCAACCATGATGTGTTTATAAACTGTTATATAACTTTTTAAGCTTCATGCTCATTGCGCTGCTTTTCTTCTGCTGTGTCCACAGACTGAGCCTTTAATTCCCAGTGCCTGAATGATTCTGGATGCGCTCTTCATTCCAGACTTGCTTACGATCTGAACACTACTGCTAGTACCACTACTGAACCATGAGAAAGCCTTTCCCTGGAGAGAGAAATCTCCCACTCAAGAGCTCCTACACCCGGAGAGAGGAGAGCGAGGGACCACCACCTGTGCCTGCTAAGACCAAACACTGTATCTCCACTGAATCACCAACCCCTATTCACACCACCACCAGCGTCTGCGCGATTCAGTGCGCCAGCCTGAGCAGAAGCATCGGCGTTTGAAAGACTGGCAATTGAGACAATTTTGTTTTAAACTGAGTTTTTAAATGCATAATTTTTTATTTTGATTGAGGACCTCAGAATCCACATTTATGGTGTATAATACCTAGATAAAAGACGGCATTGGCTGTTGCTGACGAATCGGGTTAGGACGACAGAGCAACATTAGCACTAGATGCTAATATGCAGTTGCTAAAAACCACATCCACATTTAAAACCCTACTTGGTATTCTACAACAAGTAGTATTGCTTTCCCCCGTCCACACCAATGAGAACAGTGACTAGATAAAAGTTCTTATAGGTACTTGTACACTACTGTGTAGTACATATGCTGTAGTTTCTAGGGTGTACAGCTTTCTGAGGGGCTAGGTTTTTATTTTCTGTTGTTGCTGTTTTTATTTTATTTTATGTAAAACATTTTTGTTATGCCATTAATGAATGATGTAATTTAGGAATGTAATTTTAAAATATTGTAGTCAAATGTTTTAATATATGTGTATATGAAAATCCATACCTGTTTTGATGCTGGGTTTCTTTTATGGAGGGCTATATTTTCTGATCCAAGGAAATATTTTGGTACTGTCTTTTGAAATGCTTTTAGCATTTTCTTTTGGGGGGTAGGGTGGGGGGGGAGGCTCTAGAATATATTTTTGTAGAAACATGATTATGTATGAGAACACTAATTATTATGCTTTGTATCTTCACACTACGGTCTTCTCAGTAAAACTTTTTCACACAAACTGTCTTCATGTTTGAAGAATATTCTCATTCTGTTTCAGTTTTTTCAGGATTTCTGAGAGGTTCTTAGATGGTGTGCGTATAGATCAGTGGAGTATATGAACAGAGGACATTTTGCTCTATAGAATATAGAAATTATTTGAAATGTGCATTTTGTTCAAGTCCATTGGTTCAATTTGCTTAAATACAAAAAATGGCTTAAAATTAGTCTTCAAACTGTTTTTGCACTAAATTCTAAATTTGTAGACACCTCATTTTACAGTTTTCCACCACATTGAAATGTAAATTGTGCAATCCAGTTCCACAACAAAGTTGTGTCTATATGTAATACTTCTAATTAGTACTGATATGAATAAAATGAGAATGTAATGTGTAGCCATATGCATTACAATAATTGCCCAATATGGTGACATTGTTTTTTATGTTTCCGATTGCATGATCATTTTAAAATGGGCCTAAAAACTACTTTGCATATTGGCCAATTATTGTAAACGATAAAGAACAATAAAACACTGTATTTATTATTACAAGTTAAATTCTGTTTTTGGTATAAAAATTATATTGGTGATTTAAGTTGGTTCGTGTTCAGGTTCAATCAAATTATTTTATTTTGTAATTCAATTAATCTCTTTTCAAGTGTGAAGAGGTGAAAGATTTATGAACGTGAGCATAACTCATGATATGACTCACTTTTTATTTTATTTTAGGTGAACCATAACTACGTCTGTCTAGTAAATTTATGGCAGCTTATAAGAGGGTTGTAGCCTTTGTAAAAATTTGAAAAGAAATCTCCCTTTGGTCAGATCAGTTGTCATACACACTCAGCCAAGAGTTTTGATCATCTATTATTGAGAGATGCTTTGTACCCTAATCGCAGTAGCTCAAATGCTTGCCTGATATTAGACACCATCTCTTAAAGAATCCTAGAGAATAGCTGTTTCCACAGTTGTGTCACACGGCACAAGCAAGAGAATGTTAAATAGACAATTAAATAGAGTTCTTATAGTAGCAGGGCTAGTAGTAGCTTCTAAATATGTATGAGATTAAAATGATTAAAAACAACTAATAATACTTATGTATATAGTTCCCTATTACGGCAAGAATATTAGTAACTAAGACCAAATTGATTTAAGGACAGGGCAAAAAAAAAAAAGAAAGAAAAAGAATGGATTACCACATTTATTTATGTTTTTGTAGACTGATTTTTTTTTTTTTTTTTACATATTTTGTAAAACTACATAAATAAATAGACGACCATTGTCGAGTAATTTTACTTCATTTGAAACTTAAATATTTAACAATGTTAACTTATACTATAAATAAAAACATGCTGTCCATTTTTTGTCACTTTTATATTTTTTATTCAACATTCTAATATAGACCTTTTTGTGATGGAGAAAGAATCCAATAACAGACTTTACTGAAAGTTGAGGAAGGAATGTCTTCTGGAATTTCTTTTTAAGCATGTGAGCATCTGTCAGTATCTTTCTCCTACTCGCTCACGTATCAACACCTTTTGTCACCCCTGCAGTGAAGCCTCTCACCTTTCCACCATCTGTTCAGCAGCTGTCAATATCAATGGGTACATAACTATATGGTGTCCCATCAAATAAATTATTTACTAGAGCCCTAGAATGGCTTTGCATGCTTGTGTGTATGTGTGTGTGCGCTTGAGTCAGAGACACTGTATAGGTGTTTGAGTCCGGTCACAGAATCAATCCATGGAGTGATTGGGACTAGCAGAAATACTCTTGAGAGCTCAATGCTTCATATGTACCTGAGAAGACGGGTGAGTCATTCGGTGTTACACTAGTGCGAGACTGCATTACTTTTTTTGTTGATATGTTTGAATTTGTTCTGAAAATTAAACATGATTTTTAGATTTGTTCGTATTATGTTAAATCTCTTATGGTACAAATGTAATGGTGCTTGATCTGTCTGTATCTAAAGTCACATCTCTGATCCAACCGGCATTATTGAGAGTGATGAGCTAAACGCCTGAAACCCAGTCCTAATGGTGACCATTAGGTCAGGTACACCTTGCACTTTAGTTGAAAGACATGACATATGATCTCTACCCACGGTGGTTTAGGTTTCTGATATGCATCAGTTTCACTAGACCTGCAAAAAAAAATAAATTGAACATTTCCATTGACATTAAGGTTTGAATAATTTCCTGATACATGTTTTTGAGTTCTGGTAATCTTTGAATATGTTTTATTACTCTTAGGTCATCAAAGAAATGTTCTGACATTGGAGAAAAAAGTCAGGAAAGAAACAGGACCTGTGAGGTTACTTCGACTTAGAATCATGCCTCCAGCCAAATCCCCTTCCAGGGCTAGAGGAGGGAAGCACAAAGCGGTGACAGGAAAGATAGACAAAAAAGAACCAGTTCCCCCCAAAAAAGGAGGAAAGACGACTGAATCTCAAATACTCTCAAATAATAATGGAAGTGGGAAAGGAAAAGGTGGTAAATTTGTAAAGAAGGAAGAAATAGATGGGAAAGGGAAGAACAAAAAAGATGAGGAGAAGAAAACTGGCAAGAGCGACCAAACCGAGGAACCTCAAGAGGAAGAGATAGAGACCTCTAGGCAAATTGCCAAAGCAAGAAAGCAAAATGGCAAAGTCTTACCTGCTAAGGTGACTGATGGCATTACAGGTAGAGGGAGAGCTGGGAAAGCTGTCAAATCAAAACCTGAGCAGAACAAAAATTCAGCCAAAACTCCTGCAAAAGTTGCGAGAAAGAGAGGCGTTAAAGTAGTAGAGGAGGAGTCGGAGAGCGAGAAAGCAGAGAGCTCAGAACAAGAGAGTGATGAAGAAGGAAAGGATGATAAGAAGGAGGGGTCAGATTGTGTGGAGAACACAGCTGAGACAGATGCAAGTCTCTTAAGTGGTGAAGAAGAACTGTCGGATGTAGGCAAAAAAACAGATGGGGAGGAAGAAGAAGATGTAGGGAAAAAAACAGAAGGGGAGGAAGAAGAAGATATAGGTAAAAAAACAGAAGGGGAGGAAGAAGAAGATGTAGGCAAAAAAACAGAAGAGGAAGAAGAAGAGAAGAAAAGTGAGAGAGAGGAAAGCAAAGCCAATGAAGAGAAGGAACCCGAGAAGGAACCTGTTAGCAGTGCAGAAGAAGTAGACTCTGAGGGAGTACTGAGCGACACTGGGCAAGAGAGCACACAGGGAGAGCCAGCCCATTCGTCAAAGAAACCAGCACCGCTAAACCTAACAGTTCACCTCAAGGGCCAGAAAAAGATGTTGAAATCTAAGATGCTACAAAAGAAGGGGCCTTCTAGAGGAGAGGAGCCTAAGGATGATCCTGTGCCCTTAAAAGGAGTCAATATTAAAGGAATGGCTCTCTCCAAAGGTGGCGCCACTAAAGATAAGTCTCAAATTCTACAGTTGGCAAGTAAAACAAAGGCAATGAGCAAGACAGAGGAAGATCAGGCAGCAACCCCAACAAAAGGCCCCAAAGGTCTGTTGAACAGACAGTCTCGAACGCTGTTTTCAATGAAAGGCAAAGGAAAAGATGACAAAAGCAAGAACGCCAAAGTGCAACCTCCAAAAGACACCAAAGATGCTGTCGAAGAGCCAAATCAAGATTCATGTGAGAATATAGTGGCAGATACAACTGAGCCTGAGCCTGAGCCTGAGAATTTATTAACCTCAAAGTCAACTGAGCGTTTATTGGCCCGGAAAAGAGGCATGGCGACATTGCGGCGTGTCTCAGGATGGATTCAAAAGAAGATGCCAAAGGGCATCCATGTTCGAAGAAAATTATCAGCAGTCACCCAAGCGATTGGGATCTCAAAATGGCTCCCTGCCTTGGTACTTAAGAAGAGGACTAGCAGCACCAAGTCAAAGAAGAGTCTTATCCGACACAAGATGGTTATGAAAATGGCAAGTGGTGGAAAATCAAAGGAAGTATCAACCTCAAAGGAAAAGTCAGATGAGAATACCACTGCTGATCTCCAGGATGACTCTTCTGATGAACCTTGTTCCTCTCCACAAGATGTAGAAGAAAAGGCCAACTCAGGAGATGCTAAATATGCGATTGTGTTCCCAAGGATGAACAAAATAAGCAAGGTTAATGAAGCCACCGTTCCATCTACTAGCACCATCACAGGCAATGGAGGCACAACAGAACGTAAACCACCAAAGCCTGGTGCTCGTCTGGTTCTTCCAGTCAAGCCAGACCTTAGCCTGCTGAAATCCATTAAGAAAAATGCTCAGGAGTGCAAATGTGATAAGAATGGCAGCCCAAACGCTCAAGTGATTGAGGGGCAGCCTGAGGTTAAAGCAGACAAAAAAGAGTCAATATCAGGCATCAAAGATGGCACAAGTATACTACAAGTCGCCAAAGGAAAACTTGGAGGATCGCAAGTAAATATCACAAAGCTGTCTATGTCTAAACCTTTGCTTAATGGTATAAGTGCGGGACAGAGCAAAGAAGTGGAGAGGAATCTAAGGAATTCAGAAGAAGCCGAGACATGGAGGAATGGAGTGATGCAGCCTTCTTATGAGGAGGATGCAGACAGAGAAGTGGCAGAACTGATGGGTGAGGGTCTTTTGCCCTCCGTCATGGAGCAACACTGGGCTCAGACTCAACAAATGTGTGGTGATCCTCAAGACTGGCTACGTTCGGAAAACCTCCTGCCCCATCAAACAGTGGAAAAGCTTACCAAATGGACGGTGTATCAAGATGATGAACATGCCCCCATCATTCCAGTCCATAATGGCAGGGGCCCATGGGAATCTGAAGATCCGACCCAAAATATGCTAGAGGAGAGACTTTACAGCACGCAGGTATGAACATATGCAGAATAATTGACACAATTATTGGCACTGAATTATGCAAATAACCTCATTTACATCTACAGTGTTTATTGTTTGATTCGAAACAGGAAGCCCTTGCTGGGAAATAGTGTAGCTGTTATCCACATGTCTACCCACTAGGGGGTTTCAGTGACAGCTCTGCTCTGTTTACTTTCCTTTGTGTCTCAGGTAATGATGCCAGGAAGCAGCCAAGCTGTGGAGGTGGATGAGGTGGAAGATTTGGCAAAGCTGGAGTGAGTCATCGCAGCAATCCGCTGAAGTACACCTGCTTGTGTAGACCAGGGCTATTCAAATCTTGCTCTGGAGGGTCAGTGCACTGCAGAGTTTAGCTCCAACCCTGATCAAACCCACCTACCTGTGATATTCTAATGATCACAAAGACATTGATTAACAGGTGTGTTGGATTAGGGTTGGAGCTAAACTCTGCAGTGCATTGGCCCTCCAGGATTAGATTTGAATAGCCCTGGTGTAGACTTTCTAAGCAAGAAAAGCCACACTAGTAAAAATGAATCATATGAATAAAACATTAATAAAAACCGCACATCATATTCCAGAGAGGTGCGTGAGAGTTCTGTTCTGCTGAATTTGAAGAAGCGGTTTCATCGGGATTCAATTTATGTATGCATTACCTTTTCCAGAAAATCAAATTTGTTCTTTTTCACAATCAGTTGTCTTTTTAACTTTATTAAAACGATGCATTTAAACCAACAGACATATATCGGTGATATGCTGCTGTCCATCAACCCCTTCAAGCCTCTCTACATCTACACTGAGGATCTGAGACAGCAGTACCAGGGTAAAGAAAAGCACAGCAACCCACCGTGAGTGCTTTCACCTATTACAGTGTTTGCCTGTAGATGGGGTTTTTTTTTTTTTTTTTTGAGAAGAGTTTAACAGTAATATTGAAAGGCAATTTTTGTATTGTCCATGTAGTCATGTATATGCCATAGCAGATGCTGCCTTTTACCAATCTCAGAATACCACCCAGGAGCACTGCATCATCATAAGGTGAGGATGATTAAGGGTATGATTAATATGTATATACATTTACATATGCACACACTCTCAGAAACTAAATGTGCAAAAAATGTACCTTTACGGGTACAGCAGCTTGTCACTGGGGAAGTAGCCTCAAAGGGACACCTTTGAAACTTATTTACCCCTTAAGGGTTTGTAATAGTAATAGAGTACATGTTGCTACCTTAGGTGTAGGCCTACATACAGTATTATTACTCTACAGTACTAATATGCACCCTTTAGGGGCAAGAAAAGGTACAACGGTGTCCCTTTGTGAGTACTGCTCCAGTGACAAGCTGTTGTACCAATTTTTGCTGACAGTGTGCATCAACACATTTCATATTTATTTAGACATATGGCACATATGCATGTACTTTTCATTATTCATTATATACATGTATATAAGTATTCCTACTGTATATTATAAATTTGAGTACATTTGAATGTATCAACAGTGGACAAAGTGGATCAGGCAAAACAGAGGCTGCAAAGCTCATTGTCCATTACCTGAGTTCCATGTATCAGGGCAGAAATGATAAATTACGCCAGGTACAGGAAATCAATTCATCGAGATATGGAAAATTATGTTTTGTTCTGTTAACTCAAAAAGATAATCTCCCTCGCATTAGCCAACGGATGTTTTGCCAGTTCTTGAGAGCTTTGGTAATGCAAAAACCATACTGAACAACAACTCCAGCCGATTTGGAAAGTACCTACACATCCACATACGCCAGTAAGTGAACTGCATGCTGTCTGTTTGATTTAAGGGCCAGAGAGCATCAAATATGAATGATATGATCGCCCTTTATTTTTTCAGTGGTGTTGTTGTTGGGACGTCTTTTTCAAAATATCTCCTTGAAAAATCAAGAATCGTCTTCCAGGTAAGATGTTTATTCATTAGCTTGTCTTGCACTTAGTACACGTTCAAGGTTTGCAGCTGTGTTCCTTTAGGCTAAGGAGGAAAGAAACTACCATGTGTTTTATGAACTGCTGGCTGGGATGAATGACTGGGACAAGCAGGAACTTTACCTGCAAGGAGCTGAAACATACTTCTACCTCAACCAGGTAAAAGAAGAGCCCCATTAGTTTATGATATTTGTCTAATATTTCTACTAATTAAATATTTTAAATGCTGTTAAGGGCAGGGCTTGTGACCTACAAGGGAAGCATGACAAGCAAGACTTCCTGCTTTTGGTCCACTGCTTGGAGACCATTGGTTTACATGCTGACCAGCTTGCAACAATTTGGGCCATTCTGTCATCGATCCTGCAGCTGGGCAACATTTGCTTCAGCTCCTATGAGGTGTGAATGCATGGATTACCCCATTTAAGGAAAGTTTCTTGAGTCTTTAAGCTAAGCTATGTAAATTGTTTTCCCCTCAAAAATTAGAGTGAATCGTTTGAGGTTGCTCGTATTTTTAGTGAAGCCGAAGCACGGAGAGTGGGAAACCTCTTGCAGGTGTCTGCCGAGGCCTTACAGACGGTCATCACACACCGGGTGACTGTGAGCAACTCTTTCACCATCTCAGCCAAACACATGCTCATTTCTCCCCATGACCTCAGAACTAAATGAATATTTTGGGTTCAGTATAACTTAAACATTGGTAATAAGAAATGTTTCTGGAACATTTGACGCTGAAACCGAGAATATAACTTTTAACACAACAGAAGTATCTCCTAAGAACACAATAGTTATTTTTTCCACAGGAAACAACTTATGATAGGATCTACTGCCCTCTATCCGTGGAAAGTGCCATTGAATCCAGGTTAGACAATGAAATGTTGCTGAAGTTATTAGATGAATTCATGTATTATATGCACTGACCCCTGAGGGTGGCTGATGAATACTGACAGATTGCTCTTGATTCAGAGATGCCATTGCCAAGATGCTGTACTCTGTGCTGTTCGACTGGATTCTTGAACGCATCAATGAGTGGTTGATCCCCACAGAGATGGACAGCACTGTTGGAATTGTGGATATATATGGCTTTGAGGTATCCTCTCTCTCATTATGACCTTAAATTGACAATTTAATTGCTACATTTATTGTTGATTGACTTTTTTACATTTATACCCGAATCAAATCTGCATAGTTGAAATGAATTCCTACCTGTTACACCTCTAAAAATTCTGTGAACAAAAATGCATTACAGGACCTGGGTGTGAACAGTTTCGAGCAGTTGTGCATAAACTTTGCCAACGAGCAGCTGCAACAGTTTGTGAACAAAGCTCTGGTGGCCCAAGAGCAGGTCAGTTAATGTCCTCAGCAATTATATTAAAAATGTTTTCTCACATTTTCCCAAGTTCAGAGGCCATTTATGAAAATATTAGTACCCTGAGGGGACTCTACCATTTGGACTTGATGGGAACATGTATAAATATATATCTATCTACCAATTCCGATGGGACCAGTAAATGTAATTCTTGAGATATAATGCAATAAATATGGCTTCTCGGATACATTTTTTTTTTTTTAAATTGGAAATAATTAGTACTTTAGGGGACTGAAAAAAAACAAAAAAAACAAGTGGTTGGTTGTGTGTGTTTTTGTTAGGAGGAATACAGCGCAGAGCAGATCCAGTGGTATCCCATAATTCTGGAAGACTCTAATGGCTGTCTGGATCTTATCTCAGCACGGCCGTACGGGATCCTTCGCATCCTGGATGACCAGACTAGCCTTCCTCAAGTAACTTCACATTTCAGCTTCATCCGGATATTTTAGAGATCTTAAAGTCAATATTCATTTGAATAATCTCATACTTTTATGAGAAGTTTCTTCTTCTACATGTATGTGTCTAACATGATGTCTAAATTTCATAAAACTTGAATTTCCACCAAAATGGCCTAGTGTTGATTCAAATGCAAATTATGTATACTACAATGGATTTATGGGCCGCTTTTGCACTTTTTTTTTTGCCTTTCTCTTTTCTTTGGCTCTCTCCTTTTTTTTGTCCCAGGCTACAGACCACACATTCTTGCAGAAATGTCACTATCACCATGGCAACAGTCCCTACTACACCAAGCCCAAAATTCCTCTGCCAGTGTTCACAATATATCACTATGCAGGGGCTGTCACGTACCAGGCAAGCCTGATCTGAGCGTTCACAAAATGATTTATTCATGCAGCATGATTTTTCTAACAATTTTGCCAAGAATCTTTTGATTTGCATGACTACGATTTTTTCCCCCTGCTCACTAGGTGCACAACTTTCTAAATAAAAATCATGACCAGTTTCGCCCAGAGGTATTAGAGCTTTTTGCCCGCAGTCGTTTACAGGTAAATTCATCTACGCTGTGTTCATGGAAGCTCACTTCACACGGTCTTCAGTCATTTGTAATGTGTCATGATTGCAAAGAAATACAATAACGTGTCCACTATTATATATTCATGAGACTGTCAACACAACCAGACAAAACAAAAGAGTTAGGAACAACCCATATCATTTATGCAAGATTTAGGTTTCATTAAGTTTTAAAGCACCATTGTTTGGAAACAGAAACCTGTAACGTAATTGGAGTGTGTGTTTTCTTGTCTGTGTAGATGGTGTCGGGTCTCTTCCGGAAGGTTCAAGAGCGTTACGTCCAACAGAAAGAACTGGGAAGAGCAAGAGGTTACCGCAACCAGATGTCAACTGTAGCTGCTCATTTCCAGCAGTCACTTATAGAGCTCACCACTCGTTTGGAGAGGTCAACAGACATTTATTTTATCATACTTTTTTGTATATATTGACTGCTATGTATTTTATACACAGGGTATTTGGTATTGCCATTTGGCTTATGTAGTCGTCCAATGTGTAGATAATTTAACGCCTATTTATTCTCTGTTTTTTTAGGTGTAAAACTACATTTATACGATGCTTTAAGCCAAACTATGTTAAGGTAATTTCAGCTGACACTGCATGTAATGTGCATCTAATCTCTCTGTTTGTGAACATTGTGTTTAGAGTAAGCAAGCACAAATAATGGATTGTTGGATCTCAGTTTGGTGTTTTTGTGTGGTTTCAGCTTCCAGGCATATTTGATGTAGACTACATAACCACACAGCTAAGGCATGGAGGGATACTGGAGACCATTCACATACGAAAAGAAGGATTTCCAATTCGAATCCCTTTCGCTCTGTTCATGGAGAGGTAATACAGAGTCTAGGACATTCAAACACATTATTAGTGGTTTAACAATCATACATTGTTATCATATTTGTGTGTGTTTGTAGTTATATTTATGCCTGAAAATAACATTTGTATTTTTGTTTTATTATATATGTGTATAATTATTGTATAATTTATTTTTTAAGGTGTACAATCTTTAAAAGTCATGGAAAACTCATGTAATTCCATTGGTCAAAATGTGTGTGAACCCTGAGTATAGGTAGCCAACATCAATCAGAGTTTTTTTAAGAAATTCAGCAACGTTACACTGTCTCTTCCTCCATAAAATCTCCACTAGGTGAGTTTCAACTACATTTTTCAATCACTCTTTATGTCTAATTTCAGATATGGCGTATTATTGGCCCAGAAACCTGCACACCAGTCTTGTAAAGAGCAAGTAGAGACTTTACTGGAGACTATAGGAGCAGAGGAAGGCCAGTACCAACTAGGACTCACTAAAGTACAGTAACATAACTCTTTAGCTACCTCAGCCTGGGTTATTCTGACTCGTTCTTTTACTACATTAACCATAAACAGCGCCCTCTAAAATGACTTCCTTTAATGTGAAAACACAGGTGTTTATGAAGGAGAGTCTGTACCAGCGGGTGGAGGAGAAATGGAGTAGCACTCAAACATGGGCTGCAGTCACCATCCAGAGGAACATTCGCGGCTTCATCTG
Organism: Carassius auratus; assembly: GCF_003368295.1. NCBI lineage: Eukaryota > Metazoa > Chordata > Actinopteri > Cypriniformes > Cyprinidae > Carassius > Carassius auratus. The sequence goes on along the minus strand of NC_039279.1, from coordinate 6,037,990 downwards.
CCGAAAAAACTTCCGTTTCTTTAAACAGAAGGCTATCGTCATCCAGTCCCACATCAGGGGCCACCAGGCCCGGTATTTGTGCAGCGATTTCAACTCTGAGAGCATGATAAAAACCAAAGAGAATCTAACGTGATTCTGAATGTGAAGCTGTGGCGCCATCTTTTTCTGTTACAGGAAGTACTACAAGAAATTGAAGCAGTCCTTCACTCAGTTTTGGGCAGCGATGATGATTACCAGAGACACCATTAAGAAGCGTCATTGGAGGGTGAGAGCTTTTGTCTTTTGTCTTTTTTGTCTAGCTCTTTGGCTTCTTCTTGCCTTAATTTGCACATATACAAATGCACACACTTCACTATATCAGCTGTTTTCCTATAAGGTCCATTGCTAGGAAACCAACTACTTTATTTATATGAGACAACTAATATGATTCCAGCCTCACTCCTCCCATTAATGTCATCCGTTTTTATATTTTATTATCTAATGCAATGACAGTCAAATGCATTTCCAAGTTAGTTATATGAGTCTCAATAGCCACTGTTTCCTTGCATTAGGCTACGTGTAAGGGCAGAGTGTCAACTTGCATCATAAGTTATGAGTCTTATAATATATTTTACTCTCTGAATGGACTTTGGACTGTTTTTTTTTATTGAATATATTAGATTGTGAAATTCGGTTTATCACGAATGGCACCCATAGTTTCCTATAACTCAACCTCTATAGGAAAAGAATTCCAATTTTATAAAAAAAATTTAAAATAAAAATAAAAAAGATTGCTGCTTCTCATTCATTTTTTAAATTTCTTGTAAAAACAAGAAAAATAAAAACAAATTACATTACTTAAAAAAACTCCATTATTAATAGAGTTAATAATAATAATAATTTATTACATTTATATAGCGCTTTTCAAGGGCACTCAAAGCGCTTACATAGTCAGGGGGTATCTCCTCATCCACCACCAGTGTGCTGTGCAGCATCTACCTGGATGATGCGACGGCAGCCATAGTGCGCAACAACGCCCACCACACACCAGCTAAAGTTATGTTTATTTTCTGATTCACGTAGCACGTTTGATCTCTAGTGGGTCATGGGCAATGTGTACACATGTAAGAAATGTCAGTGTTAGGTGAGGTGAGCTCCACCCGCCCGGCTGCCCTTTCATCTTTGATCGTAGGCTCTCTCTCTCGGTTTTCCTCACTTTCTCGCTCTCATTCCTGCAAAGCCCAACCTAAGCACCACTTCTCTTGTGTTCGGATTTCAACTAATTTCATCAGTTTAAGAGCACTTTGCATGGGGACGGATACGTTTGTTTTAACATCATCCTAGGTAGGTAGTGTTTAATGTTTTTCCATATTACACATGCTAATAGCAAACGGAAAGATTAATGATACAGAGAGAACTCAGGGCTGAAAATAAGAAAGGGATTATATCAGTAATATGAGACTTTAAATGTGATTTGTTTAATGTGATCTTATATGTTGGATCTGTACATCTGAAACGTTTTTTTTAACACTTTACACTACCAGCCATAATTGTTATACTTAAAAAAAAAGTGTTCTACTTAAGATGATATACTTATTCTTACTATTTTCAATATTGTAGAATAAAATTAATGTCAGGGATCTGGAAGGAGGACCCAATTGCAGTGAGATAAGGTTTTATTGATAAGACAGACTGATACAAGGTAGTGAAGTGCACAAAAGATGCCACAACAGGAACAGCTAGGGGAGGCTTCAGGAAACAACTGGCAGAATACTTTGGCAACAGAGGGGGCAGCAAGACCAGGCTGATAGAGAAGACCACACAAGGCACCATAGAGCAGAGCTCAGACACTTGCTGACCACCGACTCTGGAGACAGACCAGATGCCAGGCAGGTAGAACCCAGACAGGACACATTGGGACAGGTCAAGAACTCGAACACAAGACCAGACAGGACAAAGCTCCACAAAAACAAAAGACAAAAGAATATAAACAAATAAACTAATAAAAGTAAAGCAACAAAATAAAAAAATTACCCATTTAACCAACTTAAGAGAATGATAAAAAATAAATGAATCAGGACTAGAAAAACTAAACTACAAATAAAAGCAACAAAAGCCAAAAACAAAAAATACTAAAACAAGGAGCAAGACAAGAACTTGGAATTACAAGGACTAGACAAGGGGCACAAGACCAACCAGACATGAACATATATTCAGACATGAACATATATTCAGCCACATCCACAGGCAGAGACAGAGGGGGTGAGAATGACCAAGGACCAGCAAACACAAAAGAGAAAGGTGCACTATAAATAGGGAGGAAAATACATGAGGAACAGGTGAGCACAATTAGACCAAATAGGCTAACAAGAGGGTGTGGTAAGGAGGTGGGCTAAGGATGCACATGGACAAGGAAAACAAGGCCATGTGCTGAAACAAGACATAGACACAAGAATAAAAACACAAGACAAACAGTGTCAGTGCAAAACCCTGACAATTACAGCTTTCAAACTATTAAAACACAAATGGATATATGGGAATTATGGTAAAATATTTTTGAGATTCCTCACAATCTAGATGACAACTCTTCACATGCTCTCTCAGCATCATGGGATGCTTTTAAATGGTTCTGCTGGACACTTATTGGCTGATTTTCTCTGAGGTCCAAATCATCTGTTAAAAATAATATGAATAGAAATGTTAGTTGTGTAAACAAATTCAATATATATTTATATAAAAAAAAAAAAACTGATTTTGAGCATTAAAGCAATTATTATGTTCATCAGAAGCATAAAGTCAGTCTAAACATTTGAATGGTAGTAAGTCATTATTAAATGATCCACTAAGTTATATAACCTGCAACGTTCAGTTATGTTTTCTTGTTTCCCATCATTGTTTTATACAGCTTGGACTATGTCCTCCTCAGCTGTCATGAATTCTGCTGTCAAATCACTTTGTAGTAATTGTTATGCAGTTGTTGTAAGACTGGTTTGTGACATGATCCTCATTTAGTGGGTTAAGCAGCTTTGTGTATCTTTTGTATGATTATATTTGTGCGTGTCCAATAAAAGTTAATTTTAATTAGTGTAAGAAAGGTTTGCTGGAACAGGCAAAAGGTATCTGGTGGCAACATTCCAGAATGCCCCCAGATTTGTTTCTAGAATGGGTAAAAATCAGTGGCCTTATTTTCTGCACACTACTTTCTGGCGAGAATGATACACAAAACAGAAAAGGCCAATCAAACATAATGATAATACAATCTGATCAGATAAAAATGGGTTTGATGACTCATATTTCATGTAATTCTTTTGTTTGGGGAGGAGCGAGTCAAGGGAGGGTCTTCCTAGGATATAAAAGAAGGCCAGCTGCTAAGAATAGTTTGCCTTTACCTTTGCATACGATGCCGTGGACAGGTAATAGAATAAAAGAGTGGAATAGCTTTACAAAATAAATGTCCCATTGTTCAGTCAAGAAGAAATGAAACACTACAATATGGAAATGAACAAAGGGTGTCTTAGTATTAAACTTTTTCTTCTTTTATTTAAAGTTAGATTGTGTTTTTGATTGTATTTTGATTTGACCAGGAGCATACTGATAGAACCAGGGTGAAGGAAGCAGCAAAACCTACATCGTCCTCTTCAGAGATGGTGAGACACTCTGAATCTTTTCATTTTTATAGATTTGTTTTATTTTCTTTTATTTTGACTTGTGTGCTCAAGGTCTTTGAGCATCTGTTCTGTATGGTCTCAGACATAATTTAACTGGTCACTTCAGAGTTAAGAGTTCATTTTGATTGACAAAATTGTTTTTCCCGAAGGATGTGGGAATATTGGAGATCCCGGCAGAACTGTCGGCCCGATTACGCAGTGCAGCAGGTGAGATCCTTGATACTTGTTAACCAATAAAAACGTTCTATACTTAAATTGAAGTATAGGTATTGTGTCATTTAGCATAATCAAAAGTCAAATTGATTGATCAAACACTTGAAAGTTTTGTAAAACGTTTCCATATGTATTTATATAAATGCTTAGTAAAATGTGAAATTTTTTCTTAGCTTCTCAAAACGAACTAATGAAATCAAGAGACAGTGGAGTTTTTTTTTCTTCATTGAAGTTTTCATTAACACGTTTCCTAAAGCAACCTATTTACAATTTTCTCAGTGGTTTGACCATGTGAAACTACACTGAACTCAAGATACTGAAAGGTGTTTCCTGACTTTTTTTTAAATACATCTGCAGCTGATTTTGAATATATCTATCTATAGTTCAAAAAAGTCAGTAATGCTCCCCAAGCTGCTTTTATTTGATAAAAAATACAGTAAAAACAGGAATATTGTGAAATGTGATTGCAGTTTAAAGTAAGTCTGGATTCTTTGATGGATATAGGCAGCTCATCTTTTGTAACATTAATAACGTCCTTACTGTCAATTTGGATTAATTTACTGCATCCTTGCTGATTAAAGTATTCTGTTTTAGACTGATTGACCTTGTTCACACACAAATTAAGTTCATTTTTTCTTAAGTAATGGATATAAGTAAACTGCATTTTTGCTTTTTGGTCAAAACTGTATTGGAGTGGTTGATGAGTGTCCATCAACATATTATATTCACATTGTACTATCATGGCTTTCAGGACGTCCTCAAGGATCAGGAGTAACAGAAGTAGCTCTGCCACAGGTCAAAGCAGACCACAACCTCTCACTGCCCCAAGACATTGACAGACACCCTTTCTCCAAATATGCCAACACAGTCCTGAAGGTAGACGTTACATACAAAACATACAGCAGAATTTGGTTTTGGGGTCTTCCAATTCATTTACAATTTTCATGCATGTAAATTAGTTTTATGCATTTGTTATATCACTTTAGATGCTTTTTTTCTTTAGGATGGATGGTGCCAACCGCAGGGTTTCCCGCTTCAGAGGCCTTTGACTTCTCTGGACTATGATGACGCTCGGACAGCTCTAGAAATCTACAAACTGGTCCGTAGTATTTTAAATGGATATTTACCACAGAAAATCAACATCCTTACATGTCTACGTTCTTCTTTAGATCCTGCGTTTCACAGGTGACTCTGATCTGACTGGATGGCAAGAGCAGATGTTGGGGAACTACATCGTGGAGAAGAGCCAATCACAGCCCAGCATCAGGGATGAGATTCTTGCTCAGCTGGTGTATCAAACTTGGGACGGGGATAATGAGGAGAGTGTCCTCCGGGGATGGTTGCTCCTGGCCTGTTGTCTGAGTGCCTTCACACCCTCTCCTGCCCTGGAGAAACCCCTCCTCAAGTACGTCTTCAGTTATAGTATTACAAATGCAAAAGTGGGGTCTTTAGAACAAGAAGTGATTATTATTGTGATGTTGTTGACTGGTATAACATTGCCAGTGACTGATTTTACAAATAAACATTTCTTAAATAAACTGAATGAAATGTGATGGGAGTAATAAAGTAAAATTTCATAGTGATCTATAGACAATAGATAACTGCAGACAGAAGTCTGCTTATCAGCAGAATTAAACATGGTATGTATAATGATCGTCAGGTATGTGTCTGACCGAGGTCCCGGGGAGTACCGCTCTCTGTGTCAACACAAGCTCCTCACATCCTTCCAGCTCCCCTCCCCTGCCTGCAGACAGCACCCTCCGAGTCAACTCGAGTGGACAGCCAATCAGAGAAAAGGAAAGATGGTGGTGGAGGTAAACACTTTCAATGGTAAGGACTGTTGATGAGCTGTATCTGATAACTGGAATAATTATCAGTTACTGTACTGTTCATTACAAAAAGAATTAATTATATGAAATATATTGGAATACGAATGCATTGTGAATGTGTTCTATTTATTTAATGCTGACTGTTTTTATTCTGAAGAGGAAAGGTTGACTGTGGAGGTTGAGTCTTGGACGACAGGGGAACAACTGGCCTCTTGGCTTCTTAGCTACAGGTAGCTAATACATATAGATGTCTCACAATTATTTTTATTTTTTTTACATTTTAAGCCCTTGAAAATAATTTGCATTGTGACATCGTGTTCATGAAAACTGGGCAGATTTTTTTCATTGCTATAATACAACAAAATTTGTAGTACAGTATGTATTTATTTGTATAAAGTAGCATCAATACAAGTTTATTTCTAGGTTGTATTTTGGGAAATATATGAATCTGATATATAAAGAAAAACAAGGAGCAATGTTTTAATGTTTTTATATCATTAAGTTAATAAAAAAAATTGTGTATAGTAGAATTATTATATATTCAATCATTATAAAATAAATTCAATTTTAAATGTGATATAATAACTAATGTGGTTAATTTTAATTAAATCATATTTATATCATATTTTTTATTTTCAATTTTAATTTTAAATAAACATTTCAATTGCAATATATATTAAATGCAATACATATAACAAAATCATTAAATATATAATTATGTAATATGTAAATAAACTCTAAGGAATAGTATTTTTATATATATGAGATTCACCCTTGTTGTAATTATTAGAGTACCATAAACACGCAAGCAGTGGATGGTGAGTGGTGCTTTATGAAGTGTTACATCCCTGAGAGTTCAGAATAAGTCATATTTCTTTCTCTCAGGGGTCTGACTGAAGCTACACAGGGCTGGTCTGTGTCTCTGCTGGCTGACGAGGGTTGGACCGACATGGCAGGCTGTGATTTTGTAATGGATCTCTTGGCTGGAGTGGAGGCTGATGTGACCATCGGTTACGCACACACTCAACCCGAATACCTCTTTAGCAACACAAGTGACAGGTACGCCTGTGTAGAGCTTAGTGCTAATAGTTAATTCAAAGGAAACTGTCAAATCACAGTTTTATTCCTTTAATGATCAATTTTCTCATGTCAGGATGGGAACTTCAGACCTGGATGACTTTATACCTCCAGCTCCCCCTATGCAAGCCCCTGGTCTCCCACCCTTTGAAGCATCCCCATGGGATACCTATGAACCTTCCTCCACATCCCAGAGTGAGTGTCCAACCATTACTAGGAAACAGAGAGTAAATACATAATCATTGTTCAGTTGCATAGCTTTGCAGAGAGACGATGAAAGAAATCAAAGAGAATAAGAGCTACAGTGGGTTGGGAAGCGGCTCACCCTGTAGAGTAAATAAAATGAATGTTTCACTCGGACTTGTAAGGGACACTCCTGTAACAATCTTTCTTTTAGGATCTCGCAGTCGACAGATGGATTCTTACGTTGATGACCTTTTTGATCCTGTGTTTGATCAGGGTCCTGGGGTCAGTATCATCCAGTTCAAACACATCAACATTATTGTTCAGTTTATAGTCAAACTGGCAGCTACTTTGAAAACAAAAGTCATTATTTTATAGGAACTAACAATATATCTGTTAATTTATCATTTATGACGTATTAAACGTCTTCTAGAGAAGTAGAAATGAAAAGTGTGCTTGTGATGTCTTTCTTTAAATTAAATGCCACTGTATATTTTTTGATGTGTATACATTTTATAATAAATATTGTTTTAGATTTATAGAGTTGGAACACAAGTCACGAAATCAAACTCATGTCACGTGCATGTTGGTGCACGTTTGCTTATCACTAGGCTACGCAGATATATTGTTAACATTTATTAAGCCAACAAAGATTACATAGCTTTAGCACTTATTAACTGAGTTCTACTTGTATTGCCTTTTATCTTTGAGGGCTGGCCTGCAGAGGTCTTATGTGCACTTTTATTTGTTTTTATTGGTAGGACTTTGAGCGGATGGCCATGCTGAATCGTAGAATGAGAGGTGGAGGAGGTATGATGCCCAGCATGTACGCCGGAGCAGGTACAGATTGTATATCTGTTTAATCAGTGTTCAGTGATTGATTTATGGTGATACAGATATTTAGAGAGGAGTGAGGCCAATTTAATGCTGATTTATATAATACAGTTTCATGGTAACAAGATCTAGACAAGATTTAAACAAGAATTTAAATGTTTTATTTACTCAGTATTTATATATTTATTTACCATACTTTTACCATACTGACATTAGAATGTTTTAGTAACTGTACTGTTTACTCCCCTGCTATCATTTAGGAATGCCAATGAATCCTGTCATGGCTGGCTATGCTGCCGCACCAATGATGCCAAACATGACCATGATGCAACAAATGCATCCCATGCAAAGTAAGCATCCCTACTGTTGATGCTGTGCATCTCTGATAGCATAAACTGTTAAATGCTTACTCTCTTCCTACTGCTTGTTTTGGATTGTAGCTATGATGATGCCAACTGCCATGCCACAAGCCATACCGGCTGTCAACACACAGCAAATGGCTGCTCAGCAACAGGCCTTTATCAATCAACAGGCTCTGCTTCTGGTGAGTCCACCACTCAAAACACATTTAGAGCAGGTGAAATCCTTTTATATATATATATATATATATATATATATATATATATATGTATATATGTGTTTTTCCCTATAGGCTCAGCAGATGACCATGCAGGCGATGACAATGTCCCAGAAGCAGCAGCAGGAAGAGATGCGAAAACGCGACAGAGACAGAGAATCACAGAGACAGTCACCACGTCAGTGGCGGCGCTCTCCTCCACGTGCACGCTCACCCGAAACCAGACCCCGAAGCCACCCCCAGGTAGAAAGAACCATCCCTCAGACTGCCCAAAAAGCCCCAGAGACCCATCCAAAGCTCGGCAGGCCAGAGGTACAAGCGCAATATTGACCAGTGCCTGTGTTTTCTTGTTTCCGTTAACTTTATCTTTACGCTTCAGATTTTTACAGTGAATTAATTTGTTCTTTAAGCCACAGCCTGAGACAGAGTTCACGGAAGATCAAGGGTCCTTTCAAGAGAAGAGGGATTTTTTTCAAAAGATTGGTGAGTTTCACACTTTGAAAGAGAATCCTTAAAAATGGCTAAAATCAAACTGCATAAAAGATTTTCACTATCTTTATGCATCACATGTACATCAGAAGCACGCCCAAAGCCTGCGCCAAAGGTTGCTAAGCCACTGATATATGCCACTCCACCGGTGACCCAACCCAAATCCCCTCCACCAGTAAAGACGGAAGGTCAGACGTCTGGCACAACACCTAGAACTAGAAGTTTTGTGATTCATTTTTTATTTACATTTAAACTCATAGTGACTTTAAACTCACTATAGTGTTACTAGATTAAACCATCATCCAAAATAATGTCTTGAAGTTTATAAACTCTTCTTCACACAGTGAAGCCACTCCCAGTACCTCCTAACATCAAAGAACCTAAACCAGAACCAGAACCTCCAGAACCCACATCTCCTAAACCAGAACCTACTAGTAAAATTAGAGAGATCATCAAGAAGTACCAGAGCCGGCCCTCTCCAGAACCTAAAGCCTTTGAGCCTGTCAGGTGGGTCAAGAATTGACCTGAATTATTTTAAAGCAAGACCTTGCTCCACCTTTTAGTGATCAGATGAATTCTCAATGGATAAAATCAAGCCCTTCTCTTTTTTTTCCTGTGACATGTCCTGTTTCGCTTTAAAATATGTTGTGCCAAGGAAGTCAAATGGGTTGCTAATTGTGATTCACACTGACTTAATGCAGCCTCTGCTGAAAACTGAATGCTTGCATAATATTATGTTGCTTTGACCTTTTCACTTGGAGGGATTCTTAAACTGTAAGAGGAGGAATAATGTGGACTTTGATCATCACAGGGTACCGGTCAGGAACTTTCTAAAGAAAAATGACCCCAAAGATGAGGCTCTGGCCATTCTCAAATCTCAGGGACCTGTCACTCAACAGAAGGTAGATGATACCGACCTGAGTGACAGGCCATAATAAACTTTTTGAGGTCAAAGTTCAATCTCAAGGATGCAGAAATTGACCATGAATCTTTTCTGTATTATTTGTGCAGCAGAAACAGTGGGAAGAGAAGCCTCCTTTACCCCCACAGCTCCCTGAGTCCCATGGTCCTCGTCCCATCTCTAACGATATGAAACAGAAGCAGCGTTCACTGGCTGATCTTTTCAGCTCGCAGCGTTCGCATGCTCTGCCTCGAGCTCGTGAGCCCATCCCTCCCCCATCTCCCAGCATCCCCAGCCCACCACTGATGCCTCCACCTGGACTTAGTAAGTGATCCTCAAATCATTTAAACAAGTCACTTCTAACATATATGCAGTACACATAGTACATCACGTAAGTCATAATATATTGGGTTAAATATTCAAATATTGAAATCATATTACTTAGTTTTCTTTAACATTAATTAGCACAATTAACTGAACATGGGGCGAAATGAAATAATTCACAAATTTGTAGGTTTGAATGGATTTTGACATTTGCTATGCATTAAAATGAAAGACTGACAATCTGTTAAGAAATAATTCAGATGTTTTATTTTTTTCTTGTTGTAATCAAACTATTCTAGATGTTGAAAAAAAATAGTATTTATTGAGATCATTTTTTATTAACTTATTCATTTGTGTTTCCTTTCAGCAATTAAAATGTAACTGGAATATTTTGTCGATTTTAATTATATTTTTATATATATATATATATATATATATATATATATATATATATATATATATATATATATATATATGTGTGTGTGTGTGTGTGTGTGTGTGTGTGTGTGTGTGTGTGTGTACTGTGTATATGTATTTAAAACTAATAACATTTTTATAATTTTTATATGTTTTGAATAAGAAATAATTTATGAAGAATTTTTTTTATATATTAAGGAAATGTTTCTTAATTTTTTCCTTCTGTCTAATAGAATAACTGCTAAATTATTAAGAAATTTTCAGAGTGTGTTTTTTTATTTTATATTTTTTTTTACAAAAACAATTCAAGCAAGATGCCTTGTCTGGAGGATATTTGTATAAATCACAAATACGTTAATTTGCAGCATAGAGACATTCATATAAATTAAAGTTATACACATGCAAATTTGAAGCAAGCTATGCAGCTTTCTCTTTCTAAATGTCAAGTATTAAGGTAAACAGATCTCATTTGCTAATATGATCTCACCCTTTTTGTGTTTCTAAAGATCAGTTCAACAGGATGGCTGAGGAGGAGAGTGTTCGCTCCCAACTGCACAGATTCTCTGCCAGCGTTTACTTCTCCTATCCCAGAATGCCTGGCAAACTCTTCCTTCGCAAGGAGGTAACTAAGAGAGTTTGATGTGACTTCGCATGACCCTTACAAAGGTTATCATGGCTGCTTCTGGCTAACTTATGTACAGTACGCTCACGCTATTTGTGCTTTCTTGTACGCAGCTGTTTTATCCCAGGGAAAAATTCAACCACCCATACATTCTTAATTTACTCTGTGAGCAGGTCAGTAGCAAACATTGCATTGCATTTGCTCTGTATACAATGCCAAAATTAATATATGTTATAAATATTCAATTCTGGGCCTCACATTGGCTACTGTTTTTGCAAACTGCAGATCATGCGAGACACTTACTCAGATACTTGTCTGAGGATTACACGTGAAGAAAGACGTAAAATGAAAGACCTTTTGGGTATGACAGTTGATAAATCAGATAAACTATCATGGACAATTCAGCTATTTGTATATATATATATTTTTTTTTGCATCTCTTTGTTTTTCTCTCACCAGCGAGTTTCAATACCAGAACCAGTATCAGTTCACTAGATGATGCTATGAAGAAAAGAGTTGTCATGGCAGCAAGAGACAGCTGGTCCAATTACTTTGCACGCCTCTTTAATGTCAAGGTGAAATACTTGGCTTTTCTTACATAATGCACAGAAACATGCATACAGAAATTCGTCAATCACTCAGAAATGTTTGTGCGTGTGTGCTTCACAGGTGGAGAACGGAGGCGATTCTCAGATTCTGGGAGTGTCGCATCGAGGAATCAGACTTCTAAAGGTTGCCAGAGCTTCAGGCATAAACCCTGAACACCTCAGACTACTGCACAGCTACAGGTACAGAACATCTCAACAGACTTATTTATTTTTAATTTTTTTTTCTGTGATGAACATTTTATTTGAGTTTAAATTCCATATCAAGAACATAGTCAAAACTCTGCTGAACTATATACAAACAGATGCCATGATAATCGTCCACATATATATATATATAAAAAAGTTTTCTATATAAAATCATCCTTCATTAGCTAAAGAACAACATTCTGTGAAAACAAAACATTTATATCTGTATTACTGACTGAGTAAGACCATGTCAAAGATGAAATCATAGTGAAATTAATGGTTGAATTCTAACTTTGATGCTTGTTATCTCTGTTGTCTTTGATGCTTTATCATGGATTTCACAAAGATGAAAGATCAAAGATCACATTAATAAAAATAAATAAATAAATCTTACTGACCCCAAACATTTGAACAGTAGTATCAAATATTCTGTGGTGGTGCAACTTATATAACTATGTGTTTTTTGCTGTTCAGTTTTTCACAGGTTTTGTCAGTACAGCAGCAAGGGGCTGGAAAAGTCTTGATCACTTTGAGTAATGAGGAGTTGGAGCTTCACTCTGAACAGGCTGCACAGATCGCTGCTGTGATTCATCTCTTCCTTATGGAGCTGATTAAGGTGCTCCGTTTAAATCTTTTGATACTAGCCTTAACACATGTAGCTTTATTTTTCATTTAAAGTCAACATACCTGACCCTTTATACTTTTTTTAATACACATTCATGATCTTATAAGGAATTGACAGTTCAGTATATTTTACTCATAAGTAAAAAAGCAACTTGGTCAGCCTCTAAAACAACTCAGGCTCTCTTTTTCAATTTCTCAACCTGTTTTCTTTCAGCTGCTTCATTTCTGGTATGCAAAACCTTCTTTTCACAATCACAATCCCACCATATATAGATTATTATTTTTTTATTTAATTTCCTATTTCTTTCACTACATTACAGAAGTAAAATGTGTTGCGGTTTCATGTTGACTTTAACCATGACATTAACTATTGTTATGTATCATGATCTTGTTTTTTGGCCTTTTACATTTGTCATCCATGATTCAGTTCTCTGTCTTATCACTAATTTTAGTGAATTTTCGTGGGCAGAAAGATAAATGGCCTATTGTCACACAGAAGTCACTTTCAAATCAAGCAGGTTTCTGCTGGACATTGCAGCGAGTTTGTGTGAACAACTTAAACCTGTTGTAAAATTTGTGTGGGGAAATCTTTTGTCCTCATGTGAGATTCCAGATTGTGTGGATTACTAAAGAAACTATTTTAACAATTTGCCAAACAGTGATAAATGCGGATCTTAATTTTCTTTGCCATAAAATTGACTGATTCTGTATCTGCAGAACTCGGACTATGTGATCGCTGTGAAGAGCTATGTGACAGATGACAAGAGCTTGCTGACCTTACACAGAGGCGACGTCATCAAAATCCTGAACATGGACGGCCTCAAGGACGGTGAGAAGAGACCTGAGAAAACAGTTTCAGAATCTCCATAAACTTTAAGTTAATATGTGTAATTTCTACACCATTAGCCACACAGAATCACAAAAGAGCCATCGGTTGATTCAATAGTTTACATGTCGTATCATTAAAAACAGGCTTTCTAATTTGTTAATGCTCTAAGGATATGATTAGATTAATTTATCAAGTGTTATTTCCCTTGACATATATTTGTTAGTAAGGAACATTTTATGCACGATATTTAAAAAAAATAAGGAAAAAGTGTCACGTTTGTAAAATGAATATCACTTTTAGCAATAGACCTAAAAGATGTGTACTATTGAGTTTCTTATCTTTGCAGGATGGATGTTTGGTTCCAGTGGGGGCCGTTCTGGACTCTTCTTGGTGGACGTCACTCAGCCTTGTGCCCCACCAGACTACCACAGCAGCAACATGGAGCGGCAGCTGGAGCGGAAGAAGAGTATGAGACTCACCAGCTCTTCCTCCAATGTTCCAGCCAGAGGCCCTGTCACCAACACCCCTGTCAATGGCCCTGTGACCAACACCCTTGTCAATGGCCCTGTGACCAACACCCTTGTCAATCGCCCTGTGACCAACACCCCTGTCAATGGCTCCATTTACAAAACCCCTGTTACCCGCTCAGCGTCTAGCAGTGAATACAGTGTGGAAGTGGGGACCATGCAGAGATCTGAATCAGAACGTCATAAGCATATCATGACTGAGTTTGCCAAGAAGTTCTTCACAGATGCTATCAGCAGGTGAAATCTTCTGGAAAGCAGAGGAGTTTGCATCATACTTTACAAACTCCACTTGACATTGATTTATTTCTCTCTTATTTTTCAGAACAAACAAAGACAAAAGTCTTAATGAGATGGTGGAATATACTCCAGTATGTATGCATCTCTTAGTCTCTCACTCGATGCATGCTGGGATTTAAACATTTGTTTAAATGTTTTTGTTTGCTGCTTTCTTTTATTAGAATCCCATCCAGGAATCACTGATCTTTTTCTCAGACAGCGATCTCAGTCGTCTGGGTGCTCAAAACTTCATGAGTAAGTGAACGAATGTACTGACAAATACATACTGTAAACTCATCCATTATAACAGCATACATTTTGGGATCCCTGGGATAGTGTACAGTCAGTGGGTCATGGAAAATAAAATCAGGACCCCAATGATTGACCAATGAGAGTCAAGTATTCCAGAGAACAAGTATTTGACCCAACAATTTCTTTGTAGTTTTGATGCAGTTTATGTTGGATCAGCCTATGAAGAAAAATCAGACAGAGAGTGACTGTGTTAACTTAATTTTGCAGGTAAGTTTTCCTCCAAACCTACAGTACAGCATGTTTTTTGAAAGGTATTGTGAATTTACAGTATACATCTGTAACATGACAACTTGTTTTGGTTCAGCTGGGAAAAGAGAAGGAGTTCCTCAGGGATGAGATCTACTGTCAGGTCATCAAGCAGACTACCAAAAACCCATTCAAGTGAGTAAATAATATGTTATGTACACTACCATTCAAATGATTTTTTTAAAATATACTTGCAAGCACACATTCAATTGATAAAGTGACTGTAAAGACATTTACAGTGTTACAAATTAATGTTGCTCTTTTGAACTTTGTACGGTTAGTCATTAATGTCTTCTCAAATTTTACTGACCCTAAACTTTTGAATGGGCATGTTGTTTGCTGATTTTGTAGGGAGAACTGTACCCGTGGCTGGCGTTTGTTCAATCTGGTGACTGGATTCTTCCCTTGTTCCAACACTCTCCTGCCATATTGCACCCGTCACCTGGAAGCCATCATTCATGATGCCAACCACACTTTTCAAGGTACAGTATTCCCCTAACATCTTATTCTGTATTTGTAGTGCAGACTTGCTTCAATGAACCCATCAATATGAGCCAAGATTACATCTTATGTGGGTTTTGTTATACAATCTGATTAGAAAGTCATTTGAGCATATTTGTGTGCACAATAATGGCTGTTTTTGTGTTTGCATTGGTTATAATGTTTGTATTTAGAGCTGGCAAATGTGTGCATGAAGAATCTCAAACGGTCACTCAGTTTTGGAGGACGCAGGTACATCCCTTCCCATTCAGAGATGGAGGCCATTTTGGTAAGTGAAGATACATGAGAAAAGAAAAATGTTGCACAGAGAAGATGAAGGCGTGTGAAGCATTTCTTTGCCCTGATATCTGAATCACGTGCAGGCTGGGAGGAACTCTCGTCGGCTGCCCATCATGCTGCCTGGTGGAAATGAAATTTCCTGCAAGATTCGCAGCTTTAGTGTAAGTGAGGGTGGCTCTTTCTATTTTTATTCTATTCAGATAATGTGTTGTTTACATGAAGTCCTATTATGCTTTTCTGTAGGTTGCATTTGAGGTGGTACAAGACTTTTGCACTGAGATGGGCATCATAAATCCAGCAGAAGTGAAGGAATTTTCCATCCATGCCACTAAGAAAAAAAGTAAGATACCTTTAGTCACTCTTATGCTCAGATGAACACACATTCATATCAGTTTTTTTTTGGTAACCATGAATCCCTCTCTTAGGTGATTGGACACGTCCAATTCACTCTGAGGAGTATCTGTTTGACTTCCTGCTGGATGATGGCTCCATCTCCCTCTCCTTTCAACGAATAATCTGGAAACAGCCGCTCCAGTTCAACAATGATCTTTATGTGGAGTTCCACTACCAGCTGGTACAAAAACAGTCACTTTTGAATTCATTATAATTTCCAATATTAAAGTAATAACACAACCCCTGTTTCACATTGATGAATATTCAAGATTTCAAGATATATATCTTGAAATACACTACTATTCAAACATTTGGTGTCTGTAAATTTTATAATGCTACAAAAGATTTTAAAACACCATTTAATTCATCAGGTAATACTGAAAAAAAAAATCTTTCAGCACTGATAATAATGAGAAATGTTTCCTGAGAGCACCGAATCAGCATATAGCAATGATTTCTAAAGGATCACGTGACACTGAAGACTGACACAAAGGCTACTGAAAATTCAGTTTGAACATCACAAAAATAAATTGCATTTTAAATTATTTAAAATATATATATATTTTAAACTGTAATAATATTTCACAATTATTTTTGATCAAATAAATGCTGCCTTATGCTCACAAATCAGTCTTGAACTTTTTTCTATCATTTTCATGTATTGTATGACTGATGCCATCTCATTTTTTTTTTTTTTTAGCTTGTGGCTAATTATCTGAAAGGGAGGCTGTTGCTGCCCATGACCAGCTCTACAATCTACCAGCAGGTGGCAGAGTTGACCGCTCTTCAACACCTTGCCCTTGGGCTGACTGATTTACCCTCCAAGTAATTTTATATATCTCAAACCATGCGATTTCCATATCCCTAAAACTTTCAGTGAAACTATAAACTGACATTTGAATCATTGGTTTAAATATGACACTTATTTTGATCTTCAGCGCTGAGGTAAAGCAGTACCTTCCCCAGACGGACCGGCTCAACCCCAGTGATGAAAGACTTCTTGCTACTATAAGGGCACAGTTTTCTACCTTAGGCCCCTTCAGCCATCTTGATGCCAAAGCTCATTTTATCAGTGAGTGAAACCATTGAATGCGCTGTTAAACCATTTCAGATCCTTATCCATATAAACAAACTCTTCAACTTTCCAGAAAGTGTCCGTTTGCTGCCTTTCTTTGGATTTGATGTATTCACTGCTCAGAAAGTCAGTCATCGCAGCTGCCCGTCTCCCTCCCTGGTCGCAGTCAGCCATGAAGTTATCAAAATCGTTGATCCCAAATCACAGGTATGACATCCTTGTTCAGTTCCCATGATGTTTTGATCTTAACTGTGTGTTTTAACCATACCCGACCACAACTAAAGAATCACAAACTTTGCAGAACGAATGTTTGACAATGTCTCTGGAGGACGTGCAGTCCTTGCGCTCAGTCCGTCCCAAGAAAGACAAGCTGCCATCGGTTGAGATCACCTTTAGTGGCCAAACTCAACCCAAGACTGTCAGCTTAAGTCTAAAGCAGGTTCGTATGTACTGTAGATACAGATCATGGATCTATACAATACAGTCATTTTCAAGAGCTGGTCTTGTTTAATGTTTTGGTTTTGATTAATGAGATTGCTCTATCTCTCGTGTCTCCCAGGCGAAAGAGCTGTGCCACACCATTGCTGTGATTATGGAAGAGGTTGTGAAACCCCCCTACAGCAATATGTCCAGTCGAACCGGAACCCCACATTAAACAAGCAACATATGCAAAGTTCACCTAATAACCCATGACTTACTGTAAAGTTCACAGATGTCTCATATATATATATATATATATATATAAACATCAAGGTTAACAAATGTTTAATTCATTATAGCCAGGGTTTTTCATGGGGCATAAAGATACTGCGGAGATGTATAGAGTGTACAATTTTCTATAAAAAATACAAAGACATTTTGAACTGTTTGGAATGAACATTATAGCTTTAATAAGCGTTATTTAATGTAATATATATATTTTTAAACAAATGTGTTTAATTTAGTATCATTATGAATTTATACCACCAAATGGGGGCGATTTGATTATATTTATTATAAGGCTGAACTATTTTGTATTTGTGTTATAATTGTTTAATTATTTGCCTCCAAATAAAAGAAAACTGATTATTGAGTGTAGATGTTAAACTATTAAAGTGTTAATGTTTTAAACTATTAAAGTATAAATGTCTTCTGAAGTGTATTTTTCATTATTTTTCAATAAAAATCCCTGGTATCTCCCCTCCTTTCTCTCTCAGAAAACTGATAATTATTATTATTTATTTGTTTTTTCATTTTGCGTGCATATACATATTTTAACAGCGATTTTTATGAAAAATTGATTTATTATAAACCCCATATGACATCAAAGGTTTCACGTTGATGTTCCGGGTAACTACGCCTAAAACTGTGAGCCAGACCGCTATGTAGTGCTGACCAATCACAAAACACAAAACAAAGCAAGTCCCGCCTCTTGGATATCTTTGACCAATCAGATTCCACTATATCGACCCTGAACAAAACATACTACGCCCTTCTGGTCACTAACATGGCCGTCACCAGGGAGCTAGTCCAAGGATTTTGAGACCAGTATTATTTGATTCTGCTTAAACGCTTTTGATGATTGACGATGCCGCTTGCGGATCGTTGATGTTGCAGCTCTATAACGTAAGTTTACGTCGATGAAATGTGATCTGAACATGTAGCCAGTACAATTTAACCTCTAGGTTAACACGAACCAGCTGTGTTTCTAAATGGTGTAATTATATTTATATATAAAGGATTGTAACTTTGACAGCTCATTTCAACAGTGAGATACAGTAGTATTGTTTCTGTCAGTCGCAAACCTTGATCAAACGATCAACATGCAAACTGGGAACTGCCTTTCACATGAACATAGGTGTGTAATACATAAATACAAGCTGTTACTGTAAAGTATTTAATAACTTTGTGCAACACCACTGCTTATTTAGGGTGTCTCTGCAGAAATATACATATTACTAAACAAATGTCATTTTGTTTTAAAGATTAGTCTGTAAATAAGTTGTTCAGTTGAATCCTGTGTTATCATTTCACTGACTGTAGTTAAATATTAAAGCCTCTAGTTCCTAGACTGCGTAGTTACATCAACACCACTAGTAAAATACGTATTTAGTAAGTATCTGTGTAATGCTGTCACCACTTCTTCTCTCTGAATATTTTGGATTTATGAGATAATGTAAGTGATTATTTATTTTTTTGGGTCCAGTGATGGTTAATTAACCAACTACCCGTATTTACAGACATGCTATTGCTCTTTATTGCACTCTTGTGTGCTTTTGTCAGTGAAATAAGTAGGCAAAGGCCAGTCTGATCATAGTCTGTACATCAATAGTGGGAAAATGTTGTATTTATTTTGAATACTGATTTACCATTTTGAATTATGAATGATTTTGAATACTACACACTGATACCATGAATAAATACATTTTCCAATAACTCCAGCATGTAATCCTTACTTGGATAATGATGTTAATTAGTAGTCATTGATTATGTGTCCTAACTCATTTTGTAACACTTTCTGACCTGATCAGATCCCTTTGAATGTAAGAAGAGAGAAGCTACACCCTCTTATTGATTCCAGTCCCCTGGGTTTCGACGACAGCCCTGTCGCCCGTCCCTCAGACTGGCAGTGGCCGCAGGTGCAGTGTCTTGGAGCTGGGGGCCACAGTTGCCTTCCTCTGCCAGGAGGGCTGGGATCGGGACAAGTGTGGCCCGTAACTACCAGCTCTGGGCGTCTCGATAGAGTATGGTGAGAGACAGCGGCTGCCATGGAGCTACAGGATAAGAGACATGTAAGTCTCATGATCACACCAGTCTCATATAAGGTTTAATAAATAAATATTCTTACGGTTTTAGAAGTAGAGTTTAATTCATTAGTATGCTCACATTTTCGAAACAACGTCCAGCCGCATGCATTAATTACTGTCATCTAATATGACTGTGAACTCAAACTCATTGACCCTGGGCTTTAGCAAAGTTGAGTCTGCGTATTTATTCTTTTTGTTATCAACTCACGCAAACAACCTTGTGTGTAGCCTTGAATGTCTAAAATTTGCCTTCGTTTGAAATTATTTTTTTTACATTGCTTGTGTTTGACAGCATCATTAAGTCATTATATGTCATTTGCAGTAATGATGTTGCTGTGTACCGCTCTTGGTTCTTGTCTTACCTGTGTTGATTTTGCTGAGGTGAGGGAAGTGTGCTGGGATAGTTGTTTCTGTGGTGCAGGAACAGGGGGATCTGAATCAGACCCTGAATCTGGAGTGCATTGCAGGGTCGTGACTCGTGAGGTTCAGTGAGGATGTGAAGTTTTGTTTAGCTTAATGATTAAAAAATGGAAGTACATTAATAGTGTGACTAGTTATTTGGTGTAAAGTGGTATTTTGGGTGCTATGCTGCATTTCTAAAAGTTGAATTATTTTACTTCACAACACCAAATTCATTGAAAAACTGCAACACAGTAGTATATTAAATGTTTTACATAAACATTTTTATATCATATCAAATTTGTTTGAAAATGTTTTATTTATATTTTAATTTATATATAATATACTCCTTAATATAGGCTACTTATAATTTAGTATCAGCATTTAGTATTTTATTATTTAGAATTTTTGATATTTCATTTTTGTTTCGTTTTGCTTGAAAAGATATTTGAAACAGACATTGCTCATTATCATTTGCTGATCATTTGATCCATACTTTAGTAAGATTGTAAAGTTCGTTGAGGATGCTAGGATTGTAAATTGCTGTTTTAGCTGGAATGGATGAATGCCTGGACAGGGCATGCTTTTGCTTGTCTGTAAAGCCCCTCTCCCTCACTTTATACTCCAGTTCTTTTTCTCAAAAGCTCCCCAACCCTGCTACCTGCTCACCCTATTCAGTTTTTCATTGTCATTTTACACCGCTTTTGCCTGTTTCTCTTTTTTGGTGGTGTGTCGCAGCTGCCTCTGTAGAGCTCTCAGCTTAATTAATGTCTTAATTTCTGTTCATTCTTTTTAAGCTTAACTGTTTTCAGGAGTCATACACACTGTTTTTGGATGAAAAGCATGGCTGTCTGTTCATCCTCTCTGGTCATTTGTACTGGTTTTAGTTTGCAAAGCTTCTTTTTCAGCTGGCAGACTACACCAGTATAGCTGGGACGTGCCCAAAACACAGCCTCTGAATGCGCAGAGAAAGAGACTGTCTGTCCAGACTGTGCGACTGGTGCTGAAACAGCAGCTTACATTTTCCCGTAGCACCCCGGCACACCCGTGTCCAATCTACACGCACACCAGTCGCACATTAGTCTGTCTGCAGCAGAGGGACTATTATTCACAGCCATGATCCTGAAAAATGGGGCCTGGTTCTGGAAGAATAAAGTGAGTGGATCTGTGCACTCTTATTCGCCTCTCTGGGTGTAAATGTTCCATGCATTTTTCAAGGTCTTGAGTGGTTCATCTGTAATGTGGGAGCTAGTACTGTAAATCCCTGCTTGTTGATGTGTGAGAGATGCTCATGCAGGGATTTAGTGCCTTTCTGGCTGTGGGAAAGTGGCGTGTTTATTTATAGCGCTGAGGCATTCATTTGAAACTACAGGACCCCGGCCGTCCCGGAATGCTATTGGTAGGGTAGCAACTTAATTCATCAGCGGAGAGAGACTTTTCTTTTGTGACCATACTAGGCATGTTGAACGATGAAAGTTTCTGCCTAAATGAATAGGATTGAGTTACTGCGTCTGCATTCCCTCAATGTTTTACTTCAGTAGTTCAGAACTGGTGAATAAAGCGAATGAAAAAACAACAACTGGTGGTTATTTACTAGCAATGTCATGATGAAATGTTACAGATTAAATGAAACTTTTTGACAGGCTGTCAATTTCCAGAAAGATTATTTCAGCTCATTTCTGAGGTTGGGACAGTCTGTGGGGCATTGCATTGCATTGCATTAATGGTTGTTTAGTTGTTGTTAGTATAGGCACAACTATACATGTTGAATAGTGTGATTATAATTCCAGTAATACTAGTCTGACTCACTGACATATTGTAGCACAAACTAACCCTTAAAAAGTTTTTGATCTGCCTAGTTTTTAATGTCATGTGACAACAATTTTTAATTAAGGAAAACTTTGAAGGATTTTTGTAAGATAGACCAAGAAAAAAACAAACATTTAAAGGATCTTTTAAAGAGTTGTATATAGAAAATTGTTAACTCTTTTCAATTCTAAGTTTGAATTGTATAAAATATTATTATATTGTTGAATGTTGAGGAGCCTGTGAAGTTGATATGGTGATACATTTAAATACAACCAACAGTGCGCAATAAATATATATTTTTACATTTATATGTTATAATCGTTAGAAATGCTATAACAATACAAGTAGGGGTGCACGATAAATATCGGCCGATAATTAATGCGCATCTCATCAGTAAAGCCACTTATCTAACTGACAAGCTGCGCAATTCCACGCTGATAATGAATGTGAAATGAACGCCGCTTGTCATTTAACAATGACTCTGTGTAGTAGCAGCTGCTCTGTGTGAAATCACGCACCTGATGGAATTTACAGCTGATTAGAGAACCGGCTTTACTGACTAGATGCACATTAATTATCGGCCGATATTTATTGTGCACCCCTACTTGTGTTGTTATAGCATATCCAACAATTATAACATATAAATGTAAAAATATATATATTTATTGCCCACTGTTGTTTACATTATCGTCCGATATTTATCGTGCACCCGTAAATACAAGCTTCACATTTGTATTTGTAAGTGCATTACTAAACACGATTTGTGTTTGTTTTTATAATCCGTAGTAAAGAAGCTATTGTCTGTAATAGACAGCATTCTTAAGTTGTGGTCACAGTAGCTAAATTTTGGCCACATTTCATTGGCAAAAGAAGTCCTTTTGTCTATAGAAATTGATGTTTTGATGTATAAAACATAGCTCTTCAATTTCAAGCAAAGCAGATTTCTGTTGGTCTACTTGAACTTCCTTGACATCCGGTTGTGCTGTAGGAGGAGGAGGCGACTCCACTGGGACTGTCCACGGCTCATGCTCTGTGCACCCTACGGGACCAGCTGTCCAACTTATTGGGGCAACACCAGAAATCCAGCCGGCGTAAATCTACCATACAGGTCTGTTCCTGAATGCATGTTATCAACATAGTTATGGTATATTAATTTTGGCCTCATTTTGGTTTTCCTCTTTGTTTTACAGGAGCAATGGGCTAAGAGCTTCCTTCACCATGACAACCGGCATTCGTGCTTCCATTGGCCGGGAGCTGCTCTCACTCTGGTTGTGGTGGTTGGGCTTTTGTGTTGTAATGGCAGCCAGCCGGTGGGCAGGTGGGCAGGGCTTAGTGCAGAAAACAGCACATAGTCGATTTTAGTTATCATCTATTTTTATGTAAGTCTCTTTCTTTTGTTCTCTCAGTCAAGGCATAGAGTTAGTGAATGCGGGCGCACTTTTCCTCCTCCTGCTGTTGAACCTCTTTCTCATTGGGCGGCAGCAGAGGTTACGGATGAGTGAGGTGGTGCGGAGGCTCAAGTCCATCATTTCACAGCTGAATGGTGAGAGAGCAGCAAGTGTTTGAATGTCTAAAGGAATTAGTCATGCTTCAGGAAATAATAAAGATGGTTATGCTGTGGTTTATCCATTCTTTTGCATTATAATTCCATGCAATGCTAAACACACTTTGATATACAGTAATTGGTTTTTTTCTCATTATTGCCAGATTGTTTGAAGAGAAGTGCAGAACATCCAATCAGATGGGCCCCCTCTCTGTGTCCTGACCTCTACACCCCGACTTCTCCTTCCTGGTCACTGCATTGGACATTCAGAGATGGGCAGCTGGTCAATCTACCAGTCAGTCTTCTGGTGGAAGGTGATGTCATCGCTCTTAGACCGGGCCAGGAGGCCTTTGCATCTCTCAGAGGCATCAAGGTAATGTCAGATTTAAGTTTCTTTTTCTGTATCGGATATAGATATTTTACACTATACATAACAATTACCATGTTAACATTTAAGTATTATCTGTAAAAAAAAAAAAAAAAAAAAAAAAATACAGCATTTGTTTGACTTCTAATACTTATATATTTTTTTAATTTCAGCTTTATTTCTATTAATGAAGACAATGTTTAATAGTTTTCATTTTAGTTAACAATAACAGCACTGCATGATAACCAAAGTATCAGTAACTAAATGTATGGTTACTCCTTTAGTGGTGTGACCCAAACACATCCCCTTTGGAAGTATTTGACATTTAATGTGCAATTCTGTTTGAGGAATGAGATTTTGACCAATTAGCTTTCAGTGTGTGGGGCTACATATTGTGATGCCTTAGAAAAAAAAAGAAAGCATTGAACACAATGTCCTCTCACTCATCGTGACTGATTAGGAAATAGTGTTTCACTTTTTAATAGAGATCCACTATCAAGCTGTTGTGATTTTTCCTGAAGTCGTTATAACTCTCTGAACTACATACTGGTATTTTGTGCTAGAATCTGAAACCATACAAAAGAAAACCTTGGAGAATTCATGCTGTTTTTTTTTAATGAGTGTTTCTCTCACTCTGTTCTCAATCCCTGTATGTTCTGTTACCAGGATGACGAACACATCGTGCTGGAGCCAGGAGATCTTTTTCCTCCATTCTCTCCTCCTCCTTCCCCACGTGTGAATGAGCGGAAGGGACCCCACAGTCCCCAGAAGTACCGCCTCTTCAGGGTGGTGCGCACACCTATACTCGACAGTGTCAGGTTAATACCTCCGAGCCAAACAAACTTGCTATGAAAGCTGAAATATTTTTGGTTTGATTAATTAAAGGAAATTATATCTATATGTTTTTATGCCATATTTTCTTTGTGATACGTGAACATTTTTGTGTTCTCACAGCAGCTAATAGTAACGAATCACCTTTTTCTGGCCAATAGGAACAGTCTTGACCTGGCTCTCTCCCGTCCAATCACAGCCCTTGATAATGAACGGTTCTCGGCGCAGTCCATCATTGCCAAATTCGCCTGTCCAGCTGTATTGGTATGACTAAACTGAACCCATGTGCACTTTAAGTTTTCAAAATGGTTTGTTTCACACATATTGTGCCTGCAAGCAACATCCTTTTTGACACTTACGTTAACAGTTTGCTGTATTCGTACCTCATAATATGTATTTAGATTATATTAAGAACTATGAGCTGTCAGTGTGAAAGCTGTCATGATGTTCACATGCCCCGGATGCAAGATGTGTGATCACACATAACAGTTACAAAAATTTGTGTGAAAATATGTCTCCATTTACTGATGATGATCTTTGCTCAAATTTTCATTTATAGGTGGCCTTTTTCTTTGTTAACACGATCCGGTACTTTTGTGACGCTCCCGGTCTCACCACTGGACCCTTCAACTTTCTTCAGTTGCAGGTTGATAATACTTAATCACAAGTCAGAATTTTCTTTCAGTTTTTTTATTTATTCAGAACTGCTTTGACACTCTGAGAATAGTAAGTATTATGTTGATGTCATTTCATTTAGATTATTAACTGTGTATGGAATGATATTCCGGACATTATTCAAAAGGAATTGCAATTGCGTTTTCAATTTGTGGACACATAAAATGTGACATAATCCAAACGCAAATTGTGCATTACCGTTTGCATTTTTGTTTAAGCGAACGCACAGTGTCTGCCAAATTTAAAATGGAAATGCAAAGTCCGTTTGCAATTGTGTTTCCCATATCTTACGAACTATGAGCCTGTCATATTTAAATAGCAATATTAATTACCACATTTGCCTTTTCACTCTCTCTGCACTGCATGTAAACTGCCAAAACTCAAATGGAATCGCAATTCCTTTTCTATTTGAATTTCCGACGTCTACACGGAAACCTGTCAATTAAGTGACAGGGGTGGGGCCATTTTATTGGGCGTGTTTGCATTGGGAAGTGACGTCACTCAAAGTCGACCTTAATAAAAGAGGCAATTTATATAATATTTAGTTTCATTTGTAATGACTGTATATATACACATTTCCCTGAACTAAGTACATTTCTGCTGCTATTATTATGTTTAAATGAAAAATGAAAGGAGGCAGTGGTATTTCATTTCCAAGCAGCTCAATTTCTGATATAGAGGACTATAGAGTAAGTCACATTAATGGAATGAGAAATTGAAAGCCACTGTCGTAATGCTTTAAATGAATACTAATGGAAAATATTATTAAAATATGTATTTTTATTTTTATCAAAGCCTGCACAGAGATCAATTTGAAATCAATTTGAATTAGAGAGACAAAGAGGTGCAAACCTTTTATTTGCCCCAATGATTCTGATATTAATGTTTCTCTTCTCCCTCTCTTGCTGTCTTTGATGAATAGATGATGGGTGTATTGCCGATTTTACCTCTTCTGTTTCCTGTGATGTGGATTGTGGTCAATGCGTACGGAGAGGCCCGCGTGTTAGCCGAGTCCAGCCGTAACTCTCCCACTGGCCTGGTAAGACAAACAGAACACAGCACATTCAGTCACTTGTTCATGCTTACTAATGAATTGTTCATTACCAAATTCACACTTATACATATGCAGACACGAAACTTGCACAACTCGCAGAACTCCCCAAATCCCACACCAACGGATATTGCTGCTAATTTGTAACTCGCTCTGTCTGGGATTACTGTGTGTATTAACTTTGATTTGCAGCCTAAACACTGCATGAGGAAGTAAATCTCGTTGGCCCAGCTCACACTAGTAGTAGAGAGGCTTAGGAAGGGATTGCAGAGCCGAGGTGAAGTTGATTAGGTGTTTAATCAGACTTTTCTCTCATCCCAGCTTGCTAAGTTCTCTGAGGACACTCTAAGCAGCTTCACGGAAGTGGTGTCCTCCCAGGTATATCCTCTGTATTCCTCCTCCTCCCGTTCACCACACGCTTCTTGTGATCCCTGTCCCTTGCTCTGGGTCTTTCCACAATCGTCATCTTTTTGTTCTGATAATTACTCATGTCAACTTCTTTATCAGAGGATCACTATGAAAAGAGCCTGTTTATTTTTCTTGCGTTACCTTTTTTTTTTATTGTTCTCATTGTTTTCTTTTAAAATACACAGTCACTTCATCTCACTTGTACGATCAAGTTTGCAAAATCGCTTCTTGTGCTGCCGGTTAGTTTGGCAACCGCACACGCTGACCTGTGACCCCTCGGCCTTCGCCTGCCCACCTTCTGTCTGCCTGAGGTTTGCATGATAGAGTACACACTCCTTCTATAGTAGTGGTGCGTGTCTAAACTACATTTACCTGAGTTAATGTACATTTTGAGAACTACTGCATGATCAAGACTCTGTTTTTTCCCTTTAAAATTTCCAAAGTGTGGTAAGTATTTGTCTGCATGGACAGATCAGATACACGAACGGGCTTCTACTGTGTGTTTTGCTCTTTAATGATTTATTTAAGGCTTTGGAATACAAAAAAAAGAAAGGTTTTAATATGATCTTCATAAACATTCTCAGGGGTTTGTTTAACAGTTGTGCACAGTTCAAGTGTGTGTGTGTGTGTGTGTGTGTGTGTGTGTGTGTGTTTTTGATGATGTGTCTTTAAAGACCCAGTGAAATCAAAATTGGACTTGTGGCTTTTTGTTGAGTTTCCATGTCTGTTGGATTCAAGGTTGCCTATATCTTAGTGTAGTCCTAAGATGACTTTTTTGTATTATTTATTTAATTATTTTTTATTTTTTTTATTTTTTACAAAGATAATTTATAAATGCAAGGTCAAATAGTTTGGAATCAGTGACTTTTTACATCAAAAAAGCGCTTACAAAATTTATAAAAACTGTAACATTACTCCAGTCTTCAGTGTCACATGATCCTTCAGAAATCATTCTAATATATTTAAAGTTAATTGATAGGCGCAAGTCATTGTGCTTTGAACAGCAACCAATTTTTCTTTATGTAATGATAAATCATTCACAATGGGAACAAGAACATGTATTAAGGAAGTAAATTAGTTCAGTTTTGATTTCATCTTGAGCTTTAAAGGTGGATACTTGGACATCTGGTGTGCATCAGATAGATTCTCCTTAAACTAACAGCTTTGTAGGGGTGCTCCGATCACGATCGGCCGATCGTTAATGCGCATCTCGTCAGTAAAGCCGGTTCTCTTATCAGCAGTTAATTCCATCAGGTGCGTGATTTCACATAGAGCAGCTGTTACTACACAGAGCCGTTGTTAACTGAGAAGATGCGCCAAAAAACGCTGAAAATGAAGTGGATTTGCGCATCTTCTCTATTAACAATAGCTCTTTGTAGTAACAGCTGTTCTATGTGAAATCAAGCACCTGATGGAATTAACCGCTGATTAGAGAACCGGCTTTACTGACGAGATGCGCATAACGATCGGCCGATCGTGATCGGAGCACCCCTACAGCTTTGAGTTCTTCAGTTCGGTGCTGCTCTCCTGTAGCTGCTGCCTCAAGCTTTCAGTTGTTTGCTTCAGTTTCAAATCTTCTTTCATTCAGTCAGTTAATTTTCTCTCTCCCTTTTCCTGCTGCAAGGTGCATTTATTATAATTATGAAACAATCCTAAAAATCTCTGAATGCACCAGGACGAACCCAAGACTGGACATGCTACTGCTTCTTTCTTCCTGTCTAACTTTCCAAGGCTTTGTCTTACAAAGATTATCTTTAAGTGTGTGTGTGTTTTGTGTGAGGATGGCATCCAGAACCAGGTTTCATAAATCCTGACACTATTGCAGAGCCATTGGCAACCCAGAGGTGCTGATGCATGGATTTGTGTTTCAGTCAGGGGGGGAAGATGACACTCACTCCATACTTGTGTGTGTGTGCGTGTGTGTGTATAGGAGATGCTACGCTGTGTGTGGAGACACCTGGTCAGTGTGTTGAAGGGAGAGTCCCAGACCCTCTGTCATACCTCCAGTCTGCTACACTCGTTGGGTTCGGTCACTGTAAGTGCTCCCCCTGCTGTCATATTAGAAATGTTACACTTCCTGCTTGCAGTTTGAAAAACGGCTTAATGTTGACTTTAAAACTGAATAAAAAATTAAAGGAACGTTCTGGGTTATTTTCAACCTAATTATCAATTACAGCAGGGCTTCTGAAACATTTGCTTACATCCTTGAGATACTGCATCTGTATCATGCTGGTAATTACCACAAAACGATAATTACAGCACATCCCTCGGTATGTATAAACAAATTTCAAGAGGTGTTTACAGTAATTAAATACTCTTTATACTGCAGGACTGAGGGGCATGAATGCAACACCACGAATCGGTTTATCATTCTTATTCTTGATGGGGAGTGTAATTGTATTAGATCTGTAGCTGTTCTTCATCAACAGGACACAAAAATCCTTTTTAATTAAAACTTAATTATGATCAATACCACGAGTTGCTTTTACAATATTGTTGTAGCAATCAAATGTGCAGTAATCTATAAAATGCAAACATATTTACATTATTTGGTAAAAAACAATAGACATTTGCTTGAAAATGTTTACAATAGTATTGCTTTAAATTCCAGGAATCATAAGCTTTATTGTTTTGTCATATTTCCTGATCCGCTCATAGGTGCTGTGCTGTGTGGATAAGCAAGGCATTCTGTCCTGGCCCAACCCTAGTCCCGAGACTGTGCTGTTCTTCAGCGGACGAGTAGAACCTCCTCATGACAGCCAGGATGACCTCCGAGATGACCTGTTAGTCAACCCCCTCTGCAGGACAGAGGGCGAGGAGGAACGAGACGAGGTACAGCTGATAGCTAGACTGACGTATCACACACTTTCTTTTAATCCTGATGATTTGAATAAGGTTTCATAAGAAAATACAGCTTGTACCCGATGAGGCTGGACTTGAAGAAGTTGTTATTTTAGCCAGTGTTTTTGTCTCACTTCAGTCTGTGTGGGTTTTCCTGTGTTTAGCCTCAGGAAGCTGAAGCGCTGCTGTGTTTACCAGTGTTTGAACCCTCCCTTCACGTGGCTGAGCAGGAACCCAGCGAGACGTCACATGACACCGTCCGCTCCTCAGACACCCAGCGTCAGCATCAAGGACCCCAAACTACCCGTTCCAAACACCCTTCAGGATCCAATGTCAGTTTCAGCAATGCAACTGAAGGTGGTGAAGATGGCATTGCTCAGGTAGGACTACATCTTTTTGTTGCTGCTTGAGCTGGCTCTGTTTATAACTATGCAGTTTGGTTTATGTATGTGTATGTGTCTCTATTTCCAGCCCTGTGGTGTGGGTGATGATCTGTGTGAAGCAGAAGATTTTGTGTGCGACTATCATCTGGAGATGCTGAGCCTGTCCCAGGATCAGCAGAACCCTGTCAGCATCCAGTTCGATGACTCCGGTTGGCAGAATCACCTGCCCTCTTTGAAGCCACTTGGCTTGAACATCCTGTTGAACCTGTGCAATGCCACCGTCACCCAGCAGCTCTGCAGATTCTCAGACCACTTGTCAAACCTGGCGCTGCAGGAATGCCACGGGGCGGTTCTACCCGTTCATGTGCCCTGGGGCCTCTGTGAACTATCTCGCCTTATAGGTACACGAGAGAAGCATGTTAACAAACATATATTTTCAAGATTTATAGTATTGCACAATAATATATACAAACACAAATAACTTTTTTTTATCATTTAACAAATTCAGTCTGTATTAGTATTGTCGACAGAAATTTAAAAAACATGTAAAAACTCACTTAATCGTTAAAAACACTAATAATTTTATGTATTCTTTAGCAAAATATAAAGAGAATTATTTTTTCATACTGTGTATTATTTTGTGAGGCCTGTATTTATTTGTAGCAATTAAAATTATATATATATTTTTTAGTTTTTAATATTAAAAGAATTCAAATATAAGAAAAAAAAACAGTGTGCGCATCCAAAAACCCAAATTGGGCCCAGGTTCAGGATAAAAAAGAATAGCAATAAAAGTGCAATAACAAATACCGCTCTTATTTATTTATATATATATATATATATATATATATATATATACACATATACACACACATTTTTTTCATTTATTTTTTATAATGCAATTTAAGACGATTCATTTGGTGCCTGGCGAAGATCTAATCAGTCGAAATGTTGCATTGTTTATAAAAATTTATATATATAGTAGCGTTTTCGCTAGTATGCAGACATTCCTTTTATCTTTCTTTTTATGTTGAATTTTCATGTCAGGCAGAATACTAATATTGGTACAAGCCTCAATCCATAATGATAAATGAAAAAAATCTCTGATATTGGCCAATATGGATGTGCAATATTTATTGGACATTGTGCATCCCTAATTCTTTCTTAACTTCTACTCTGGCAGTACTTCTAGTGACGTTAAAAACTCATTTTAGTATCTTCACATCCTTTCTTAAGATTACTGGGTTGTTCTTTCCTGTTCTGTTGTATGTCAGGTTTCACTCCGGGAGCGAGGGAACTGTTTAAGCATGAGAATCATCTGTCTCTGTACCAGCTTCCTTCTGGAGAGAAGCCCAAAGAATCTGCTGTCCCCCGTCGTCTCCATCACTTCACAAAACGCCAGCCTCCCATCAGTCACCTCATCAGTCTCTTCGTCAAGGACAGTACTTCCAGTATGGCCCGTTTTTTTCCTATCCCACTTCCTGTTTGTCCTTGGTGGTTTTGTTTAGCCATTGACCTTTTCTCTTTGAACTCTTTTCAGATAATGTACAGATGCTCTCCCATGGCTCGGCCGACCTCATCCTGGAAGCCTGCACAGATTTCTGGGACGGGGCAGACATCTATCCGCTGTCTGGCTCTGATAGGTCAGAGACACGAATTAAAAAAACTGACACTTGTCATTTAGTTTTCTTAATATGCAGAGTGGAGTTTGTATGTGTACTAAAGTACTAATATTATGCCCCATAGGAAAAAGGTTTTAGATTTCTACCAACGTGCCTGTCTGTCAGGATATTGTTCTGCATTCGCATATAAGCCTATGCAGGTGGCATTGTCTGGACAGCTCAATGGAAAGTGTGTGGAGCTGGCTCCAGGGCCCGCCCTCTTTTCTGGGGTGGAGCTTCCCAGTACCATCCCCATCAAACAGAGCAGCCGCAGGAACAGCTGGAGCTCTGATGGTAAGAGACATTGTCCGTTCAGCTCCCAGTCTGGACAGAAGAGCTAAAAATATATAGCTTGATATGTTTGTCTGACGATCAGCTGATCCCATACATACATAAAGAGATAGATATTTATGTAGCTGGATAGATGCGTAGATGGATGCATAGCTGAATGGATGGATGGATAAAGGATACGTAGATGGATTGTCCGATAGATAAATACCTGAATAGATGGATACATGGATGGATAGACGGCTAGATATGGATAGATACTCGATTGATCCATTTTTTTTTTATATGTATTGGATTATTTTAAACTGATTCACTGAAATGAATCAAACTTACCAACTCTAATATGTTTGTGTACTGTGCGTGATTCAGAGGGTATTGGAGAAGGTTTGGAGAAGGAGGACTGTGTGCAGGCTCTGAGCGGCCAGATCTTCATGGGAATGGTGTCATCCCAGTTCCAGGCCCGACTGGACACTGTACGGCTCATTGAGAACCTGGTGGGAGCCTGTATCCGCTTTGTGTACTTCTCCATGGAGGACGAGCTGCGCAGCAAAGTATTACACTGACGAGAAAACACGCTCCGTAGAAACACGATGCATTTGCTGTGTCATATTTGGTCACCTTTTAATGTTGGCTTTGCTTGTAGGTGTTTGCAGAGAAGATGGGCTTGGAGACGGGCTGGAACTGTCACATCTCTCTGACCCCAAACGGAGAGGGTCACTACGAAGGTGCTCCGTCCAGCCCTAGCCAAGCAGGATCTCTACATGATGACCTTATGCATGGTAAGTGTGTCTTTCTGTCTGCCGGTACACACAATTTACATACACTACATTTTTCCCTCATTTTGAAATTATTTAAACGATACAACCTCTCTGTGTTCTTAGATTCTCGTGATGATGCAGAGGGCCCACTACTGCCTGAGGACCAATCAGATCTCGCCAGCTTCCAGCCTACTGATAGTGATGTGCCCAGTTTCTTAGAAGACTGCAACAGAGTAAGACGACTACTCCATTGGCACTTAAATGCCACTTTATATGCACCTCCATGCCACTTTGGTAGTTTGAAATATGTTGTTTGAATACTGATTGATTCTCTTTCCTCTCTGTTGTTCTATAGGCCAAACTGCCTCGTGGCATTCATCAGGTTCGTCCTCATTTGAAGAACATAGACAATGTGCCTCTACTGGTGCCCCTGTTCACAGACTGCACCCCTGAAAGTGAGTCAGCCTCAACACCAGCTTTGTCAACTTTAAAAAGTTGTAATCATCTTTTCTTCTGTTATGACGTATAGTATATCTCGGCTGAAAAACTAAATGTAGGGTGGGACTTGATTTTTGTCAGTTTGTCAATTTAGATCTCAAGGTGACCCGTTAAAGTTTTGTGGCTTTTAGTCCACGTGTGTTATATGCTAGTGTACTTGAGTTGATCCCTCTAAATGTTTGTTTCACAGCAATGTGTGAAATGATGAAGATCATGCAGG
Organism: Carassius auratus; assembly: GCF_003368295.1. Lineage (NCBI taxonomy): Eukaryota > Metazoa > Chordata > Actinopteri > Cypriniformes > Cyprinidae > Carassius > Carassius auratus. The sequence goes on along the minus strand of NC_039279.1, from coordinate 6,004,503 downwards.
AGAACAGAGAGGTGACATGCTGTTTGGGGAGCTCCGCAAACTTCCGTAACAGCTGCCTTTTTCTGCAGAGTGACATTAGGTGGGTAACACACACGTCACTTTACTATGCTGTACACCAGAATCAAATATGCCCTAGAATCTTATGCAAAGCTGCAATATTAAAAATGTCAATATGCATTTTGTGCAATGCATAATACTAAATATGTGAGAAAATATAGTGTACAGCAAAAAATGATCGAGTACTGTATTGCTTATTTGAATTTAAAGTGATTGTGGGGATTTGGAAACCTTCTCTTTGTGTGTTTTAGTATCTCCCTGGATCCTCTATACCCGTCCCGGTGCTCATGGGAGACATTTGGGTACGCTGCAGGCTGCGGACTGAATAGAGACTGTGATGAGCTGTCTCCAATGGGGCTCAGTGCTAGTCTCAACAGCCTCGCCTGCTCCATGTCCTTCCATCAGGGCGAGAGTGTCAGCATGGTCAAACTCATTGAGCAGGTATACATGCATCAATACACGCTCGCTGGCATGCTGAAGGGTTGATGAGGCTGTTAATCACATGGGAGCATGAAGATACAAGCTCATGCAGTGAATTCATTATAGTTTAAAAGGTGGGGGTATGTACAGTTGTATCATGTCTGCAGTTATTTGTGACGGTAGAGCTGAGTAATCAGTAGTTATTACTCCAGTCTTCAATGTCTGAAGTGTCTGCTTAATATTTCGGTGTAAACCGTGATACCTTTTTTTTATTTAATTTTTTTTTTTTATGAAAAAGAAACCCAAAGAACTAGAACTCTTTTATAACAGTATACAGTATACATTTATTTTCATTTAATTCATTCTTGTTTAATAAGTGTTAATTTCTTAAAAATATATATTACTGACCCCAGATTTTGAACATTAGTATGCTTACAACCTTACAACATGGGGGTATTTTTACTGCTTATTAAATGTAGACAGATATAGTAATAAAAAAGTCAGGTAGCTGAAAAGAAAAATGATTAAGTACATGAATGTAAGTCATGCGGGTTCAATTCTTGATTGCAAACTGTCCCAGTCCCATTGCCTCATCCTAATTTCTAGTCAGTTTTTACTATATCTAATTAAAACAATCTTTAAAAAAAAAAAAAAAAAGGTTGAATCTGATGTCTCTTCAGGCGAGACACACCACCTATGGCATCCGCAAGTGCTTCCTCTTCCTACTGCAGTGTCAACTGACACTGGTCATCATTCAGGTGAGGAAAAAAACAGACCTGCATGTTATTTACAGGACATAAAATAAACAGAATTCATTCAAGATTCACATTCAGACTCCTTGATATCTTGATTTTATAGTTCCTGGCCTGCCTTATTCAGCTACCTCCTCCCATGAACATCACAGACATACTGTGGCTTTCCTGCTTCTCTTACCCACTGCTAAGGTAATAAGGAAAAAATGTTGCATTTTTGTAAATCTAGGTCTCTGTGTCATATCAGCGATCTTTATATGTAAATCAAAACCTTGGCATTCGCAGCGTGTCCTTACTGGGAAAATCACCGGACAGTTCAGTGATGACAGTCGCTACTGGAAAGAATCTGGACTCCATCCCACGCAAGGTCCGTCATGAGACCACACAATGCACTCGATTTACACTAAACGCACCTGATGTAACTCCCATGTGCATTCATGTTGTTTTTGACTCCATCCCTCAGACCCAGCACTACTTTCTAGGCTGGTTCCTGTTGAAGTTCGGTCTGACGATGTTGGCCTACTTAGTCGGCTTTGGGTTTTCTCTACAGGAAATGTGTTCTATAGCAGCTAACCGCACAAAAACTTATAACAGCACCTGCTCTCACATATTCACATCTAGGTAGACAAACGTCTGAATGTCATTTTCTCTGTTTAGATGCCCTGAATTAGTTATGAGTGCTAATCAATGATTCATGTTTACAGCTCACAGGATGGCCCGCAGTGGTTTAGTGAATTGTCCAATGGGCTGCTTTTGATGCAGAAGATCATGGCAGGTTTTCTGGCTCTGCACACAGGTGACTTTAATAAAATACATTGTCTCATTTGAATATTTATCTAGATGTATCAGAGTGAAAACAATGTATTATCTCTCTTCCTCTCTTTCAGTGGTCATCTCTCTGAGCTATGTGCACCGTTCACAACCCCTGTGGAGGAAGAACCCTTTCAGTAACACATGGTGGTGTCTCACCGTGCCTGTGGTGTGAGTGTTTCGTGTAGAGAATGGTTATTTTATTAGTAAAGTCACATGCTAAGTAAAATGTTTTTGAGAGCTGTTGTCACTTCCCTGGGATCATTTACAGTAAATGCACTTTGCCATTGGTTTTTCTTGCAGACTGTTGGGACAGGTGGTGCAGGCTGTGATAGATTATCAGTTGTGGCAGGACAGGAGTACAGAGGTGGTCTTCACACTGCATCACATCCCGCTCTTGGTCTGGCTGTTGGTCTCTCTGTCCATCATATTTGTGGTGCTAATCAATGAAGCAGTAAAACTGCATGAAATCAGGTAAGAGGATAAATCAGTTTAATGTAGAGAAAAAAAATATATCTTCAATTACTCACCTTCATGTCACCTTCATATGCATTCATGTCATTAATGCATATATAAATTTGCCATGAAAGTAGACCAAACAACTAATTAAATATATTGCAAATCATCTGAAGCTGCATGATAGCTTTGTGAGAATAGGCCACAATGTATAGTGTTGTTCAGAAGTTTGAGCTCAGGAAGAATAAAAATTATATTAATACTTTTATTCAGTAAAGACACATTACATTAATATATATATATATATATATATATTAGTACAGACCAGAAGTTTGGAAACATTACTATTTTAACGTTTTTTGAAAGAAGTTTCTTCTGCTCATCAAGCATGCATTTATTTGATCAAAAATACAGAAAAAAACAGTAATATTGTGAAATATTATTACAACTTAAAATAATCGGTTTCTATTTGAATATACTTTTTTTTTAAAACATTATTCCTATGATGCAAAGCTGAATTTTCAGGATCATTACTCCAGCCTTCAGTAACATCCAGTCTATCACATGATCATTTAGAAATCATTCTAATATTCTGATTAATTATGAGTGTTGGAAACAGTTCTGCTGTCTAATATATTTGATGATTAAAAGGTTAAAAAGAACTGCATTAAAAAAAACTTTACTATCACTTTTATCAATTTAACACATCCTTGCTGAATACAAGTATTGATTTTATTAAAAAATAACTGACCCCAAATTACTGACCAGTAGTGTATATTGTTATTACAAAATATTTATATTTTAAAAACATAGCTTTTTTTAATCATCAAAGTATCCTAAAAAAGTATCACGTTCTGAAAAAATATTAAGCAGCAGAACTGTTTCCAACTTTGATAATGAATCATCATATTAGAATGATTTCTAAAGGATCATGTGATAATGATCCTAAAAATTCAGCTTTGCATCACAGTATAATAAATTTAAAAACAATTATTTTAAATTGTAATAATATATCACAATATTACATTTTTTTTTCTGTATTTTTGAACAAATAAATGCATGCTTGATGAGCAGAATAAATTTCTTTCAAAAACATTAAAAATAGTTATGTTTCCAAACTTTTGGTCTGTACTGTGTGTAAAAATCACAATTTCCACAAAATATATTAGGAAGTTAAAACTGTCTTCAACATTGCTAATAAGAAAAATCGGCATATTAGAATGATTTCTAAAGAATCGTGTAACGATCGATCATGAGTAACTGCTGCTGAAAATTCAGCTTTGCCATCATAGGAATAAATTACATTTTAAAACACTAAAATAGAAAACCATTATTTTGAAATTTCACTATAATGACTGAATTTACTATTTCATTACCTATGTGATTCCTTTCAATTCTTAAGCAGTCCAAATCTAGACAACATATGTCATTTATCATTTAAACCACAGCTTCTGAAAACATGGCTCTGATTTCAGGATACGAGTGCGTTACCAGAAGAGGCAGAAGCTTCAGTTTGAGACTAAGCTTGGTATGAACTCTCCCTTCTGACCTGCGTCTGTAAAGCACAGCATGGTTGTACACGTCAGCCTCATCTTCATTTCAGTCATGGAGGAGATGAAGAATGCTTTGGATTTCCCCCAACAGAGCTCTCGCTGCAACAGAACTCTGAAGGGCTGCTTTTTTAATCTTTGATTTAGGTTTTACTCCAAGCAAATATTTCATCTGTGTTGTTTTGAGGGATGTTTACCTGCATGCTGCTTTGGTTTGGACAGGGACATTCAATGGAGGGATTCTTTTTTTAATGAGTCAATTCCTTTACCCACTTTATGCACGATATAGAGAATATATACCAAAATGTACAACGGAGGGCTAAATTAGCATGCTTTTTCTTCTTTCTTTTTTATCTTTTTTTTTTTATTAGATGTTGTGAAATGGGGATTTAATTGATTTCCTTGGTTTCAGACATGAGACAGTTGAGCGCTCATGAGATGAGCTTTAGCTGTAGGTTCTCTGTGTTCGTATTTCAGCCGTATGGTTCTTTATCACACTGCTGAGAGGTCTCGTGTAGTACTGTACTTCATAAGAGCTTGGTAAAGCCTGTTTTAACCGGTTAGAATGTGAATGTCATCGCCTCAACTTACCTCATATCCAGAGGGGAAAGATTACATTGTGTTATTTTGTGATCATGAGGTACAAGTGAATTTACTTACAAAAATATATCAGCAAGAGCAACTTAGCTTCCGAAATCAAATGCAGTCAGTGTGAGACTGTGCAAACTCAATTACTAGCTTACTTTGAATCAGTCAGGCATTAAATAACTTTTCCTCTTACAGATTGATATCGGATGAGTCTTTTAAACCATTTTTACCTCAAAGTTCTTAAGTTCAATCAAAACACAAAGTCTTTTTAACCAGGCAAAGCAATAGCTGTCCAGCTGAAGGAAGAATGTTCCAACTTGAATTGTTCTCTACACAGACGTTTGAAATGTTTTTTTCATGTGTGATTGTCAGCCAGAATGCACTGATTTTTTATTCATTTATTTTATTTTGCATACATTTGCGTGCAAGACAACAAAATCACTTGCCTGATTTCTCACCGCACGTTTGTTCGTGAGAATTATTGGTATGAATATAAACAACTCCGGATGGGGTAGGCTTATTTAAATTAAAATGAATTTCTCCACCCCTATCCAGAGATTTCAGTGTTTACTGGTAAAGAGGGATATTGAACTTTTGTTCTGTTCTACCTCTAGCTGATTGCTGATATAAATACTAGGCAACTTCACAATTTTAATAGGTTTTATTTTTATTTTAATTTATGCAGTTGGGCTGCAGCTATAGAGTATAAGAGGCTCAGTTACAGTGTCACCAGATGTGCTTCTTTAAAAACACATTCAAGAGTATATTCTGGCAGTGACCAGCTAATCTCCAAATTACCAGCACTTTTTCCCAATACTAGAGGAATCCACTAACATGACTTAGCCTAGACTCATCAAAAGGAGAATTTAAAGGGATAGTCTACCCAAAAATGAAAACTGCCATTATTTACATACCCTCATGTTGTTCCAAACCTGTTAGACTTTATTTCTTCTGCAGAGCATAGGAGATATTTAGTATAATGTGTTAATCGTTTGTATCCATACAGGGAAGGTCATTCATGTTTGGAATTAAATGAGGGTGAATAAATCATTTTCTTTTATTTTTGAATTAACTTTTCATTTTTAGGTGAACTGTCCCTTTAAGTTGCTGCTAGAGCTGTATAAAGTGGTATATTTGAAAAATGATTCATGTGTACAGGCATCATGGAACCTCTAGAGTATATAGTCCACAACCCAGTTAGTATTTAGTCTTTCAAATGAGCCACAGTCTATAACCTTTTCTATAATGCACTGCAAGATGTCTTAATTTATTGATTTCCTGCCTCTTTTTGTTCCTGTCTCACTGTTATACTTCAGTTAATCGCAAATACATACTGTAATCTCTAATCTGATGTTGATATTTATTTTGATATGATTATATATGCCTGTACATCAGCAAATGATTGCAACCTAACAGCCTTTTCCATAATGCATCTAGAGATGATCTTGGGCACTGAATGTTCATTGGTGTATGTGTTGCATTTTTTTTCTTTCTTTCTAATTTTCCTGCTCATTCAACAGGAAGGCGAGTCGTATGAAGTGTTGAGAGGTTATACAGAACTGTAGCTGTTTCAGTGTTTTAGTTCAGCACCACTGCTGTGTAACTAAGCCACACTAATACAGACATATCAGAGAAATCAAAAAGTAAGTTAAATAGTTCATTTTTAACTGGTGCTGAATTGGTTATATAACAAAATGTACAATTAAGGAAATTATCAAATATATTCGTATTGGGGAATTTGTTTTAATAAGCACTGATCTTCTGTTTTAACAAATTAATGTAACAGGGAAAAAATGTTTTGGGATACAAGTTTGTGAGCAGGATTTGTTTTGGTAATTATTCTTAATGTTCTCTTTTCCTGATGTATGCATGATAAAGACCAGAATGCAAGGTTTTCTTGATTTACTCATCTGCTGGATATTGAGTATGTTGACTCGGTCATGCATGGATTAAAACATGTTGCTGATGTTTTTCCATCAGTCAGAAACTGTAATATTTAAACCAGGAGTATGAATCAGGCTATTTTAGAGGGCTGTTCAGAACCTCTCTGCAAAATACATGCCTGGGCTACAACCTAGAATGATTGACCCAATATTTTTGCTATTTGTGAATGTTCATAAGATTTATAAATGTTGTACAGTTTGTATTTTTTAAAATGTCTTTCACATTGATTTCTCCACTTCCCCAGAGATTATTTGTGAACCATTGTTAATAAATGTGTTCATTTCAAAACAAAGGCGTGCTCTTTAATTAAGAACATCTCTTATAATATTGTAATATTCAGCTGTCCAGATATTGTCATCCACTCTGCCAACATCTGCAGTTTTACGTTACCAAAAAAAAAAAAAAAAATGTACATATATATATATATACAGAAAATTTACTCACTCTTGGGCAATCAAAGATGTAAATGATGTAAACTGATCCTTTCATTGGATCAGATTTGGAAAATTCAGCATTACATCATTTGCTCATCAGTTGATCCTCTGGAGTGAATGGGTGCCATCAGAATGAGAGTTCGAACAGCTGATTAAAAACATCACAATAATTCATAAGCAATCCACACCACTCCAGCTCATCAGTGAATGACTTGTGAAGTGAAAAGTTGTGTGTTTGTAATAAACAAATCCATTATTAAGGCATTTTAACACTAAACCAATGCTTCTGGCCAAAATTCGAGTCCATATTAATCCATAAAAATGCTTCTTCCATAGATATGGGCAAAACTAATATGCTTTATTACATTTCAAATATTTCATATTTCACAATCTGCTAATGTAACATCTGGAAAAGTCGTTTGTGGTGAAATGCTGAATGAAAAAAAATTGCAGGATTTGCAGGAACACTCTTCAGATTCAGATTCAGATTTTGAAGACTTTTGCCATTTGAGCGTTTATTTTATTTATTATTTACTTTTTCCATTTTATAAACATAAAAATCACATTGCATTACTGTACTCAATTAAAAAAATAAATAAAATAAAAACATAATTACGACTTTATTATGCCTTTTTCAACCATCAAGGTTGCAATGTGTTGCTGTAATTGATCAATAGGGGGCGTTGTCCGCACCTAAAGTGGTTCAACAACATCAGAGGCTGTGACTGGTGCAAAAAACATAATTGTGAGGCGAATGAATTACATTTTGGAGAAAAGGGAATTGTTATCAACATTTCAAAGTGGTTTTGGGAAAAGTAGGTCTACAGCAGATGCTTTAGTATTATTTGAAAATGAAGTTTAAAAAGCTTTTGTAATGAAAGAGTACGTGATTGCAGTCTTCTTTGACATAGAAAAGGCTTACGACACTTTGTGGAGGGAAGGTTTGCTAATTAAACTGAATAAAATTGGAATAGGTGGCAAACTTTATAACTGGGTTTTAGATTTTTTATTTGAACGCACTTTTCAGGTGAAAATTGGAGGAAGAATTATCAGCAAATTATTTTTCAAATTATTTGATTGGAGGTTTCATTGGGTCAGGGAGATTAACATTTTTGCCTTTACTTCAAGTCCAAATATAGTATTATTACTGCAGCTTTGACCAGTCCACTGTTTTGCTGTGGGCTTGAACTTTTTAAAATCAAATTTAATAAAACAAAGACTGTTTGTTAAGGTTTGTGTTCTAATAGAACTAATATGTTCCAGAAAAGGCTTCCACAGCCTTTAATGTCCTAAATCCAATCATAGAGTCTCAGTGTTTGTTAAATATGGTCTTTGTTCTTCTTACTGAGCCAGTTGGGCAACAAAAAATATGCTAACTAATCTCATAAATGAGTGCTCAAATAATAACTTTGGATTAAAGTTCTGCAGATATTGTTCTGGTATTGAAAGACAACCAGAAGATTCATCTTTGCCGTTGTCATCAACCATTAATTCGTGCGACATGGCGCTACTGAGAAGGCCCATGTAAGGTGGTACATGGTGTGGACTAAAGTTCAGTTGTCACTCTGTTCATGGACCTTACAGCTTGTTCTGTGTCTCTAGGTGGAGTTTACCAGTTGGTCCGACCCAAGTGATGGCGGCGGTGAAAGATGGACCGTGGAAGAGCCTGAAGCTCTGGGAAGAAAGTAGCTTTGGCTGCTGGCCTTTTTGAGGGGGCCACGGTGGGATATCTTATTTACCGTCACATTCAAAGCAGCAGTGGTAAGTTGTGAACTCTAGCAAGCTTTTTTCCATACCCTGAACAATTGTCATGTCCTGACACAAGGTTTCACTCACTGATGATCAAGATGATACTGTTTTGGAAGTATAAAAATGATAGAATAGTGTTGATATTCTTCAACACTCGTTCCATCAGAGCACCTTTCTAGACACAGTGAGTGTTTGTTCTGTTTTTATTGTATGACACTGAAACTATACAGTACTGTTTATGCAGTATACTGTTTAAAGGTTTGGGGTCTTGTAAGATTTACTTTTCAATATTTTGGCAAGAATCTCTTATGCTTACCAAAGCTGCATTTATTTAATCAATAGTAATATTGTGAAATGGATTAGAGTTTATAATGATGTTTTCTTTTTAAATATATTTAAAAATTGAATTTATTATTGCGATGGCTCTGTGATGAATTATTAATGTTTTTCGTTTGTAAGTCGCTTTGGTTAAAAGTGTCTACTATATGAATATTAAATATTTTATCTTAAAAATTTAAATGCTAATTTTGTCGATTTAATTGACTAATTGTGTGTGTTTTCCAGGGCTGTAAATCAGCATAGTATTGGAAAAGCATAGAAAGTACTGCAGTAGCTCTATTAAGATATTTTCTTTTTAAATGTGTTCTCTATGAAATCTGAAAAAAAAAATCCTTATTCAGCAATTATGATATTTTGAGTTGAAAAATATCATAGAAAAACAGTAAAAAAAAAAAAATTGTTGGTGAAGAAGGTATATGATTTGTATCATGCGGTTGTCTAACTCTCAGATTTGCGTAGGTGAATCAGAAGTCTGGTGCTCGGCTAAATGTGCTGCCGATCACTGAAGAGCAGAGCGTGGTGAATTTTCTGATCCAGGGCTCACCGGAGAAGATTCTTGTGGCACAGTGTGCTCTGGAGAAACTGGCCACCCACTGTGAGGTCATCACCGATGTTATAGACGTGCCTCAGATGGCATTTGGACGAATTATATTCGTCATATAATTATGCACTTCCATGGGCAACTTCCTTGTTCATGCATTTTTAAATATTTTTTAGAACATGCTTGCATTCTTTCATATACACTGTTCAAAACATTGGGGTAAGTATTGTTTTTTTTTTTTTTTTTTGCCAAGGACCAATTAAAATAATAAAAGAAAAAAAAGACATGTTACAAAAGCTTTATTTCAAATAAATGCAGTTCTTTGAACTTTTTCTGTTGATCAAATAATCTTGTAAATAAATTGTAAAAAGCTTTTTTTTTTGGTGAGCAACAAATCGGCATATTAAAATGATTTCCACTTATCAGTGGCTGCTGAAAATTGTGCATTGCTATAAAAAATTAATTTCACAATATAATAAAGTAGAAGTAAATTATTTTAAATTGTAGTAATATTTCACAATATTACTGTTTTACTGTGTTTCAACCCCAAAATTTTGAAAAGTAGTGTATTTCAGTCTAGCATAGTTTAACCAGTCCTCGGGATGGCCTATTTGAAGGTACAGAATATCCATGGATAAGCAAGCGGCTGGAATGGGTTTTCATCTCTCACAAGCTCTTTGGAGATGGAGCGAGCAGACATGGACCAGAGCCTGTGTTGTGGACTTGAGTCGTCTTCCTCCATGCTAAACCCCCCAATCCAATCAAATAACTTAACCCCTGCATCACCATTACACGTGCCATCAGTGCAGGAAATCTCATCTTCGTCTCCATCTTTTTGTAGAGGCTGTGACATCAGCACTGGATTCCTTCACTCTTAGTGATGACATTTTCCTTTGGACCAACTGTTACAGCAGGAAGAATAAGATGACATCTTCTGCATTAAAAGACCAGTTGTTCTTGTACAGTGGACAGTTCCAGTGAAAATAAAGAGAGCAGCAACAGCAGTGATGGCATCAGAGTAGTGTGGTATAACCTCACTTCCTCTAGGGACTTGTCTGAAGCGTCTCTCAACACCACCATGTCGTCCACTACATCATCATCACCTTATTACACAGAATCATGTGACCAAACCACAGCTTCCTCTGGCTCTGTGATTGAACTGAGTTCAGATTCATCCTGGAGTGCTGCAGATGCTGAAAAACCACTCAGTCCAGTCCATATATATATATATATATATATATATATATATATATATATATATATATATATATATACGCATTGCCCTGTTATATATATACGCATTGCCCTGTTATATATATACGCATTGCCCTGTTGAACATCCTTTTTCTTTTTTCAAAAGTTGCCTCAATTTCTGGAAGTGTGGATGACACTATTGATGAGGAATTCAACTGACAAAAGACCAAAGAAATGTATGCCTTGATACTGGTAAGCATACATCAGTATAATCTCATATTATATACAGTTTGGATGGTCCTGTATACAGTATAATGTTCCATTTAAGACCAGATGATTTATTTAATTATGTCACTCTCGCTGTATTCTCCTCTCCTTCCCAGAGACCAGTTGTTATCCTCATTTAGCATTCAACACATACTTCCTGTCTCTGAAAAAGAGCCTTACTTGACTACACCTCCTGCTCAGACTGCCTCTTATTTACTGCATAAGTTCTCTCATTTAAGGAATGATATTCACATCTGGAAGACATTTGATGGTTTATTTTTTACTGTTTACTGTTCCCATTGTGTTCTTCTCATTTACATATAGAATGTTATATCAATCGTTCTTTGCATTGCATTGATCGTCTGAAGAACAGATGAAAGACAGTTAAAGAGCAGAACTCAGGGAACACATGATTGAGTTAAAATCTCATCATTGTTGCAGTGTGGCACCAAAGTTCCTTTGGGTTGTGTTTATCTGTGATATGATGTTTGGATTCTGTTTCTCATTTTCTTTGTTAAATTTTTTTTTGTTGTGAATCTAATTTTATTACATTGAATGCTACAGTATATTGTTCAAAATAATAGCAGTACAATGTGACTAACCAGAATAATCAAGGTTTTTAGTATATTTTTTATTGCTACGTGGCAAACAAGTTACCAGTAGGTTCAGTAGATTGTCAGAAAACAAACTAGACCCAGCATTCATGATATGCACGCTCTTAAGGCTGTGCAATTGGGCAATTAGTTGAAAGGGGTGTGTTCAAAAAAATAGCAGTGTCTACCTTTGACTGTACAAACTCAAAACTATTTTGTACAAACATTTTTTTTTTTCTGAAATTTAGCAATCCTGTGAATCACTAAACTAATATTTAGTTGTATGACCACAGTTTTTTAAAACTGCTTGACATCTGTGTGGCATGGAGTCAACCAACTTGTGGCACCTCTCAGCTGTTATTCCACTCCATGATTCTTTAACAACATTCCACAATTCATTCACATTTCTTGGTTTTGCTTCAGAAACAGCATTTTTGATATCACCCCACAAGTTCTCAATTGGATTAAGGTCTGGAGATTGGGCTGGCCACTCCATAACATTAATTTTGTTGGTTTGGAACCAAGACTTTGCCCGTTTACTACACTGTAAAAAGTGAACAGTTGGATCAACTTAAAAAAATTACTTCAATTGGTAACACCTAAAGAAATTAAGTTTTCTCAACTTAAATTATCATGTTTTATCAACTTAATTTCACTAGGTTAATCACACTTATATTATTTGAGTTCATTCAATCCTATTATTTACATTAGTCTAACTTAATTTCACTGAATTCCAACTTAAATATTTTAATTTTTACTTCAGTTAGATCAACTTAAAAAAAATACTTCAATTGGTAACACCTAAAAAAATTATGTTTCCTCAACTTAAATAATTATATTTTGTCAACTTAATTTAGGTCAATCACACAAGACTCAAATTGCTTTGGAGATATTTATTACCATTCATTCATTTATACGCTAACAGTGTTTTCCATATTACAAACTTTGAGAAATCATTTCATTTACTGCCACACTTTACATCCATAACCGTTGTCTTTGCACTGCATATTTTTATAAAAATAAATATAAAAAGTGGTTATGCCCTTAAATGAGCCACCTAAAAACAATTAAAGGGATTGTTCAATCAAAAAATTTTCAAGTTGTTCGAACCTGTATGAGTTTCTTTCTTCTGCTGAACATGATGTGTTGAAAAATGTTGGTAACCAGACAGTTAACCGTACCCATCAACTTCCAGCAGGAAAATAAAAGATTGAAAGTCAATGGGTACAGTCAACTGTCTGGTTGCCAACATCTTTTGTGTTCAGCATAAGAAAGAAACTCATACAGGTTTGGAAAAACTTAAACCATTTTTGGGTGAACTATCCCTTTAATATTCTTAAAATAGAACCACATAAGTGCATTTATAAGTGCTTCAGAACAGCTTACAGGTAGTGCCCTAAACTGAGCCATGTTTATATATATATATATATATATATATATATATATATATATATATATATATATATATATATATATATATATATATATATATATATATATATATATATATATTAGGGCTGCACGATGTGTCGTTTAAGCATCGATATCGCAATGTACGAATTCACAATAGTCACATTGCAGGATGTGCGATGTAGGCTGTCGTAGTTGATCCGTTATTCATTAACTGTACGTCCCTTGACGAATGTGATTGGCGGATTAATTTCACAGCAGTTTTAAAATGTTAAGTCCTGTGAGTTTAACAGGACAGAGAGAGACAGAGCGCGAGAGCCCCGGCCGCAAGCTCACCATCTTCAAACAACACGAGCGGCGTCTTGCTCTCTCTCTCCCTCGCGCATATTAATCAATTGACACGATGTTGTCGATGTGTAAATCATTTAAAATGAGAATGTAAGTGTGCTCACCCCATTTTTGTTTGTAAGAAAAAATTTGATTAGACTTCATATCGCAGAAAAATAAAATATCGCAATGTAATTTTTTCCCAATATTGTGCAGCCCTAATATTTTTTTTAATGTGTGTGTGTGTATATATATATATTTATATATATATATATATATATATATATATATATATATATATATATATATATATATATATATATATATATATATATATATATATATATATACACACATATATAAAACCTTAAACAGCGCATGGAAAATGTTTTGACAGCTTAGAGTTATAGGTAATTAGCCTTTCACCAATGTAAAAGGAACAAATCAACTACAGATTTGAACAACTACACACTAGACATATGAATGAACAAATAGATAGTCTTACAATAAGAATACATGCCATTCAACTAAAATAGAGACATTGTTTCAAACACATGCACATTCAAACATTACTGCAAGTTAACTGTAGTCTTCCGAAAAGACTTTGAAATTTTGGTGTCATCTTGTGCTGATCGAGCTGCAAGAGAACTTTCTGGAATACCTCGAATGTAAAAAGTGTTTTTTGATAAGCCAGATTGATGATGTATATCATTCCGAGAAGCAAGGCACAAGCTGATGTGGACGAAGACAGTTCATTAAGAACTTTAACACCCTTGATGACGACACCTATGTCAGCCTGTGGTTCGTGATGTTCTCCCTCCTCCTTCCGAATAACATACACCGCCATGGTGAGCTGCTCCAGCTCACCCTCGCAATCATCAGCTGGTTCTCCTAAAGTAGTGTACATTATTATTATTATTACTACATTTTTCATTCATAACTACAAAACACATTTTGTACTTTTTGAAAAATCTAAATACAATTTGTGTACTTTCAACTCACAAGATACTCCTTAAGGATTTCCCCCCAGGAAAACGATGAGGGCCTTCAGGACACACTCTCTTTTCACATTAATGTTTTCAGTCTGTGATAAAGCAATCGATAACAATTAGATTTACACCCTAATATATTTAATCATTCTTGATTAAAGGGACACAGTAATTCACCCAAACATTCTAATTTGCTGTTAATTTAGAGGCCATCCAAGATGTATGTAGACTTTTTCTTCATTATAACAGTTTTTTTTTGCTGAAACCGTAGTCCACTGTGATTTATATAATGCAAGTCAATGGCTAGTCACTTTGAGAGTAAAAAAAAAAAAAATTCTTGCATAGACCGAATCGTTTCACTTCATAAAACCTCAATAAATCGTCAGGACCCACAGGTATTAATTTTGTTTTGCTTGTTTTTTTTTTTACTTGAATTAATTAAATAAAAAAAAAAAAAAAAAAAAAAAACTTTACTGTTCTACTGAAGAAAAAAAAGTCACCTACATCTTGGATGGTAAATTAACAGACTTTTTTTATTTTATGAGTGAACGATCACTTTTAAATTATCCATTTTGATTGGGTGGTGATGACAATTTCAAATTTCCATGCTATGCAACAAGTATTTAACAACTAAATGTTACTGTAAAACATACTGTGACTAAAATAAGATTGTGTAGTTGATATTAATGTAAAAAACACAGACGTACCTGAACCAATATGTGAAAAATTGCAGGGGTTTCTCCTCCTTTGGAACGGATTACTCTGATTAGTTGACTCATGTATACACCCAACTGTACAAAGAACATGTCTTCCAGTGGAACATCCATAAGCCTATGTAACTCTGCATTGATCTGAAAAAAAAAAAAGAAAAAGTCAACAACAGTCAAACTGCAAATGCAAAATTGTATTATATAATATTATAGAATTTTAACTTATTTCAATACCTCGTAATGTCTGAAAAGCGCAGGCCACCTCGCCCTGAAATTCCTGACACTGAGCTCCTGGTTCACTAACGTTACCTCCTGTCATCTGTAAGCAAACGTGAGAGACATTTTCTCCTTGACAACACTTTCATTTTTCCTTTTTTCAGTCAGGGCACTGATCAGGGAATCAGTAAATTGGCTAACTCCCGGGATTTTATCCAGTATTTTAATATTGCCTAAAATATCCAGGTTTTGGCTATTTGTACTGTGCAGATTGATCATTGTGTAACATACATGAGAGCTACAAAGAGCAGAGCAGACGGCTACTTATGCTTTCAAATCGCTTTCACGTGTTTATTCGTTCGTTTGACTTGAAGCACTGTGGCGCACTTTGTTTTTTTTTGGGGGGGGGGGGGGGATTTGTTCGCAGCGACGCTTCAAGTCAATAGAACGAACAAACGCATATTTTAATTGCTTTGAACGTCCCCTCTAGATCTCACCTTCTCACACGCAGCACCACGATTGGTCGATTATGTACAATACCTACATGTTATTTGTCAAACTGCTCTGGACTGCTCTTTTAGGCATTATTAAAATCATGGCTGGGACGAGTCCCGTATGGTCACCCTAACCCAATGACTTTCATCATCATATTTCTGGGCAAAAAAATGTATAGAAGAATGAATCAGAGCTAACGTTTTCAAAGACAAATAAAAGAACAGACAAACATTACATTAAAATCATACTCAATACTTTAATGCAGGAAATCAAATTCAAGCATTTTATCCCGCTCTCCAAGCACTTCCCGCCCAACGCATTTCCAATATCTCGCGCGCAAAGACGGTTAACATTAACTTAAGGAGGCATCAATTAAAAAAATAATTTTATACACACACTCCAAGGATCCAAACTGATCACATTTGTATAAAACAAACGAGTAAATGCAACATATGGTATACATAGAACATGTTCAGCAACGCTATATCGCAAACGTACGTTCAAAAATTCGGTTAATTACGTGTTCGTTCGTATTCATGTTCACAAACAACATCAATAAACTCATAAACAACTAAAACACACGTCCAAAAGTTTAATTGTCGCGTATATTAATTAAAATAAACTTCCAACCTTCTTTTTTCATCCGAGTCCGGAGAGAAAAAAATGGCGACTGTCAGTTGAGAAACAGAAGTTGAAATCGGGCTCGTGCGTCATGACGTCAGAAAAAACCGTCTGACGCGGAGATTCTTTTAAAGGGAAATTATACTTTGGGTGAAAGTGAGATATTTGAGTATTTGTGAATTTCTATGCGCTCAAGTTGAATGAGTGTACAATAATCCATTACGATTAGGAAAGCAGAAATACGAAGTAAATAGACTCAAATAGTTATAGTAATCCAACTTAGACCCATGTTCACTTTTTACAGTGTAGTGTGTTTTGGGTCATTGTCTTGTTGAAACAACCATTTCAAGGGCATGTCCTCTTCAGCATAGGGCAACATGACCTCTTCAAGTATTTTAACATATGCAAACTGATCCATGATCCCTGGCATGCGATAAATAGGCCCAACACCATAGTAGGAGAAACATGCCCATATCATGATGCTTGCACCTCCATGCTTCACTGTCTTCACTGTGTACTGTGGCTTGAATTCAGAGTTTGGGGGTCGTCTCACAAACTGCCTGTGGCCCTTGGACCCAAAAAGAACATTTTTACTCTCATCAGTCCACAAAATGTTCCTCCATTTCTCTTTAGGCCAGTTGATGTGTTCTTTGGCAAATTGTAACCTCTTCTGCACATGCCTTTTTTTTAACAGAGGGACTTTGCGGGGGATTCTTGAAAATAGATTAGCTTCACACAGACGTCTTCTAACTGTCACAGTACTTACAGGTAACTCCAGACTGTCTTTGATCATCCTGGAGGTGATCATTGGCTGAGCCTTTGCCATTCTGGTTATTCTTCTATCCATTTTGATGGTTGTCTTCCGTTTTCTTCCACGTCTCTCTGGTTTTGCTCTCCGTTTTAAGGCATTGGAGATCATTTTAGCTGAACAGCCTATCATTTTTTGCACCTCTTTATAGGTTTTCCCCTCTCTAATCAACTTTTTAATCAAAGTACGCTGTTCTTCTGAACAATGTCTTGAACGACCCATTTTCCTCAGCTTTCAAATGCATGTTCAACAAGTGTTGGCTTCATCCTTAAATAGGGGCCACCTGATTCACACCGGTTTCTTCACAAAATTGATGACCTCAGTGATTGAATGCCACACTGCTATTTTTTTGAACACACCCCTTTCAACTAATTCAACTAATTGCCCAATTGCACAGCCTTAAGAGCGTGCATATCATGAATGCTGGGTCTCATTTGTTTTCTGACAATCTACTGAACCTACTGGTAACTTGTTTGCCACGTAGCAATAAAAAAATATACGAAAAACCTTGATTATTCTGGTTAGTCACATTGTACTGCTATTATTTTGAACAATACTGTATGTGTATATAAAATCAAATAAATACTATTATTAAACCCCATATATTTTCTATAACTGTCTGGTTTGGCTCAGCAACAAAATCGGACATCAGAAGACTACAGAGAACTGTTCGGACTGCTGAAAGGATTATTGGTGCTCCCTTGCCCACCCTTCAAGAACTGTATACATCCAGAGTGAGGAAAAGGGCTCATAAAATCACTCTGGACCCCTCACATCCAAGTCACCCCATTTTTGAACTTTTGCCATCTGGCCGGCGTCTCAGAGCCGCAAATACCAGAACAGCAAGGCACAAAAACAGTTTCTTCCCCCAGGCAATCTACCTCATGAACAGTTAAATGTTCCCCACTTATGCTTATGCAAACAAAAGTGCAACATCCTTATATTTATTTGTTACCCCTCCATCCTAGTACATCCCTGCATCTTTTTCAATCCTATTCCATTATCATTTATAGCACAATTGTTTATACACTTATTTATTTGACTACCTTTCTTTCTTTTTTTTTTTTTTTTTTTTTTTTTTTTTTTTTTTGTCTGTGTGTTGGTGTCTCTGTGTACTGGAAGCTTATGTCACTAAAACAAATTCCTTGTATGCGCAAACATACTTGGCAATAAAGCTCTTTCTGATTCTGATTCTGATTCTGATTTTAATGACTTTTTTTGCCGGTTGAGTGAACACAGTTGTTTTTGGATCTTTGTTCTGTGATTAAAAAAGAAATGAACTGTTTTCAATAATAATAATAATTCAAAGTTTTTTATAAAATACATAAGTGGTAATACAAGAAGTTATGTGAAAATGGTTGAAATAACCAGGAGATAATGGCTGAAAACATGGAAATGTAAATAGATATTTTTCCTTTATATTTAAAGAAAGCATGGACTAAGCAATACAATTGTGAGAAGCAGCAAATAATTCAGTAAAAATGTCACGCTTAATCCATAAATAAGGCAGTCAACTTCATATAAAAGATTACTGATTGAAATTGTTTGTGTATGTCAAGTTCAAGTATGTTAAAAAATTAATGTTGTGAAGTGTAGGTTTAATAGAAAACCCCAATAAATTTTATTTCAAATGTGAGGCTGTGCATCAATAGATCAATGTAAGTAAGTTGTAAATCTATTGATAATAACTTTTTTCTTAAAAATGTACAATAACACATTTAAGAGATTTTCTTCAATGTAAGAGGGAGTTTTTTCCTTTCTCAATAAATTGATATATATAAAAAAGTATATGCTTAACCTTAAAATGTTATTTGTTGGTTAACCTCAAGGTCCAAATCCTATTTAAACCTGTTTGTTTGATTTTACAATTTTATATCAACAAAAATTATATATATATCAGAATAAAATTTACTTGCTAAATTTAAATGAAACTTTACAAAAATTTAAACGTGTACGCCACAAACAAATGACCCAAATGTAACAAAAAATGGGAAATTTAATATTATATTATAATTAGTTAATATTTTTCTAAACATGTTTGGAAAACTATATAGCAGCACATATAAAAGGTTGATAAAATCCTATATTTTTTATTTTATTTTATTTATTTTCTATTATTATTATTATTATTTATTAATAGGACTACAACAGCACACCTCACTGAACTACTCACTATCCTATTTGCTAATCTGGCCACACATCCAACATTTATTACCCCATCCATCATTTCACCCTGTCATTTTCTATTACCATGAAGTTATGACCGTGGACACATTATATTTAATAGTTATAGTCAATAAATCTGCTTTGGCACCACAAAGTCGGAATTTATTTGCAATCTTTTTACTCGCCAAAACGTTTCCTATTACCTTATATGGTGTAAAAGGTGCAGGACAGGTGAACCGTGATTGGCTAATATCCGTGTCAATCATTCTAATTTAGATCAACGCGCACGCGCGCTTGAGCCATGACAATTGTTGATAATCAACTGGAGTTATTTTTTCCTTTAGAGTAAAATAATTTTAAGCCTAGCCCTTTCCCCCAGGGGGGCTCTTGGACCGTACCAGAGCGAACAAAAGATACCGACTTGCATGAAGGGCTAATGGAAAACCCAAGGGATATGGTAAGAAAGAGTTTATGTGAGCCCGCTTCCTTGATTTAGCGCAGTTAGCGGCTAGCACTGTTAGCCGTCCTCTTTGTTTTGGTTGTCAGAAACAGATCATGTTCGTCACACAAACTACAAACTTTACCTCATTCAAATCACTCGTAATAATCTCTACGTTAAGTCACAGCTTATTCAAACTAGCTGTCTCAGTAAATGATGCTAATACAACTGATAATGTATATGTTTTGTGTAGGAGAAATATACCCGCAGGCCCATGTTTGTGTTTACGGTTGTTTCTCAAAACATAGTTAACGTTAGTAGACAGTATCTATGAAGATCTTAAACGAGTTAAGCACGTTTTCTGAAAACGTTTTTTGTTGAAAGCTCTTTCAGGCACAGCATATATGCACGTTTGTGTTGTGATATGACCTAAAAAATCACTTTATGGTGGGTTATGGGGATATCAAATGTGTAGATTTTTAGTAAAATAGTATTTTAGCAGTTGGTGATGGAACTGGTATGCGTTCAGATGAAGAAGGGTATGAAATCAGGTCACAGAACCTGAAAACACAGCAGATGTCATTGGAATGATATTCCAATAAATGAGTACATGAGATTCTTTTGCTTTGGCTGTGTCTTGTCTTTAATGTGCTGTGGGGATATTGGGTGGTGATCATATTGACCCTTTTTACATGATATTTGCTCTTTTTTTTTTTTTGTGACCCATGATAACTTTCAGTTTTATTCATGTGATATAGTCCGCTTCTTAATTCCCAGCTCATTAAAGCGTTGATGAACTAATGTGAAGATTATGGTTATCACTGAGTGTAATATTAAGCAGGCTGTATTATGTCAGAGGTTATCATTTATTGAAGTATTAGTGGTATATAAGTGAGCCTTAATCCTGGTCTTTCTTTGCTCTTCCATTAATTTGATGTTGCTTCCTCCTTTTTTAATTTTTCCACATTTTTCACCCCTCTCGTCACACGTAGGCTGAGCACACTCCCCGCTCAGAGCGGAAGAGGAGAGATTCGTTCGGGATGTTTGACGGGTATGACAGCTGCAGTGAAGACAGCAGTAGCAGCTCCAGCTCAGAGGACAGTGAGGATGAAGTCCCCAGCATCCCTGCCAGCCTGCCAATCATCAAAAACAACGGCCAAGTGTACACCTATCCAGATGGAAAAGCAGGAATGGGTTCGTAAATTTTGTGTATAGTGGGGTTCCAAAAGTCTGAGTACACTAATTTTTAATTTTTAATTTAAACCTGGAAATAAACAAAGTATTATGATTTGAAAAAAAATAATTTCAGGTCAACTTTTTGTCATTGAAATTTTATCTTAAATGTAATTAATTGTAATATAATTTCTAATGAAAAATTGTTTTATAACCACATTAATCTCCTACCTAACAAAAAAAAAAATATGAATATGGTTTAAATTAAATCTAGGATAATTGTTCAATATAATGATTCACTGAAATAAAAATTCTGGGCTGAAGCTGAAGATTCAAGATCAATTTGGTCAGTTCACGTTTCACTTGAACTGAGGTGGCTACAGTAATCTGTTAAGCCACGTTAAAGACAAATAAATAAAAAAAAAGATTTGTTTGAATTTTTTTTTAATTAAATGAACAGAATTTGAAAGCAGAGACTGTTTCATACTAAAGGTAACAAAGCACAAATCTTATCGCAGTTTTTTTATGACAGGTCAGTGGAAAACAACCTAGACTAAAAGATTGATCTTGAGATTTAGAAATATATATTCATATCGAGTAAGGACAAATCAGTATTGTTAATCCTGCATTAGGGTCCACACAGATGTGTACCTGTTGTAGTTTAACCACATTATGTGCACGAATATAGACTCCAAAACGTGCAATTGGAAAACCGTGAATTAAACAGCACTATTTTGGCAATTATTTTACCCCTCCAAAAATGTTCAGATTGAGCTGAAAATTCTTGGTTGCCAAAATTTCAGTGAATCACTAGTTCAGTAGTGTGAATAAATGATTAATGATTGTTTGTTTTTCATGCAGCGACCTGTGAGATGTGTGGTATGGTTGGTGTACGAGATGCTTTCTACTCTAAAACAAAGAGATTCTGCAGTGTATCCTGCTCTAGAAGCTATTCCTCCAATTCTAAAAAGGCCAGTATACTGGCAAGACTTCAGGTAACTACACATGGACTTAAGAAGCACTCCTAATCAAAACACAACCTTGATTGTTGTTCAATGTATGTATTCTATCAAGGGTAAACCACCTACGAAAAAGGCTAAAGTCTTACAGAAACAGCCATTAATGGCAAAGTTGGCAGCTTACGCACAGTATCAAGCAAATCAACAGAACCAAGCTAAATCAAAATCAGGTAGATATCCAGGTTTAAAGTGTCATTATGTAATTGTGTTCCTAATTGATTAATAATCTGTTGTAACCTCACTTAACCACGGCATCATTTGTCATTTTGCTTATCTAGTGGTACCTGTTGAAGGCTTTGACTGGGGCCAGTACATTTGTAGCAATAATCTTGTTGGGGCACCAGTCAGCTGTTTCAAACATGTGAGTACAGGCAGAGGTTGACGAAACTTTAAATTTTTGTATCTAATATTTCAGCATCTTTTGTTTTTGTTATAAATACTGTTTGTAACTTGATCATTCTCCAGGTACCCATGGGTATGTGCTGGGGTGACATCGCAGAGGGGGTGAGGGTGGAGGTCCTCAATTCTGACACAAACCTCTCCACAAAAGTTTACTGGGTAGCAGGGATTGTCAAACTGGCAGGTAATGTTGTAGTTTAATGACTGCCAAGGATTTTTCTGTTAAAAAATCTTTCAAGTATTACAACTGGAAAAAGGTCTGATATTTTATTTTCATCGTTTCTCAGGTTTTAAAGCTCTTCTGCGCTATGAGGGTTTTGATAACGATTCAAGCAAAGACTTCTGGCGTAATCTGTGTATCCCAGAAATCCACCCTGTTGGATGGTGTGCTTCTAGTGGAAAGCCACTGGTGCCTCCAAAATGTATGTGAAACATTAAGCCAATCAAAACTACGTAATTAGCTAGTTTCTCTACTGTTAAAGTAGTGTGGAGTTACCTTTGCTGAATAGAAGTAATTTATAAATTGTAATTTTTTAAAAATATATATAACTTGTTTTCATAGCCATCCACCATAAGTATTCTAACTGGAAAGCATTTCTTGTGAAACGACTCACTGGAGCCAAAACGCTTCCACCAGATTTCGCCACAAAGGTAAGACACTATCCCAGCAGTGATCATGAAACTGTTTTCCACTAGAGAGATGCTCTAGAAAAACCAGCAGAGCAAGAGGATGTTGTGGTGCAGGTGTTAGACTGCCTTATTATAACAGAGGAAGCAGACATCATTGACCATGTTTACTTGCATGTCATTGCCTGTCACTGTGATAACGTGAAATAAAACAAAAAAATTGTGTACAAATTTTGTTAATTTCTTTACATTTTTTGTGTTTTTGTTTCTTGTTTTTCTTTTTTTTCTGTTGTTTGACAGTTTAAATGTAGCATGTGGTTACTTTTATTTGTATATAAAAGTATTATGAATTATATAATACTCACTTACAGTTTCTTTGTTCAAAATAAATTTATAAACCCATTTATAAATTTACAAAAGGTTTTAATTTCAAAATAAATGCAATTTTTTTTATTTATTTTTTTAAATATGTATCTGTTTCTACAAAACATTAATCTTCTACAAAAAAAAGTGTCTACAACAAATATAATGATGATAATAATAATAATAAAAGTTTCTTCAGCACAAAATTGAAACAATATTCCACAATTTTACTGATTTTAATATAATTTTTATCAACAAATGCAGCCTTGGTGAGTATAAGAACCTTCTTTCAAAAACATAAAAAATGTTACAAACCCCAACCTTTGACCGTAATCTCAGTCTGTGAGCAAAACACTATTTGTTTAAATGTTTAACTAAAGGTTCAGGAAAACATGCAGTTCCCGTTTAAGAAACTGATGCGTGTGGAAGTTGTGGATAAGAGCCACCTGTGTCGAACCCGCGTGGCCCTGGTGGAGCAGGTGATCGGCGGACGTTTGCGTCTGGTGTATGAGGAGAGCCAGGACGGCAACGATGACTTCTGGTGTCACATGTACAGCCCTCTCATCCACTCCATTGGCTGGTCACGTAGCATTGGACACCGTTTCAAAAGATCTGGTCAGTGTGGGAGTCTGAATGGTTTTCGAATTGACCTTTTCAAACTTGAATAAGATTTGATGGAAGATGTTGTGTCTTATGGATCTAAATGTCTAATGTTGTCCTCTCTAGAGGTGACAAAGAAAATCGAGGGTCAAATGGATGCTCCGTCACAGTTGTTTCTTAAGGTATATTTGTGATCGTTTTTTAATTCAACTGTGTTTACAGCCACATCCATGCGTGTCATCTTTTGAACCCACAGGTTAAAGATGTGGATCAGAGTGGAGAATGGTTTAAAGATGGAATGAAGTTGGAGGCAATAGACCCTCTAAATCTCTCTGCTATATGTGTTGCTACTGTAAGAAAGGTAAGATTAAAATGTTGACTTAGGCAAAAAAAAAAAACTACTAAAATAGAGATTTGTAAATTAGAAAAAAAAAGACTAGAAATTGTGAAATACAGGAAGTTTTGTTTAATTTCATATTCAGTATAATCTTATATAAATGTGCATCTATACATACACATTTTTTTCTTTATATAACTGTACCAGCACCTATCACCTAAAAATACATATATACATGTGAACACACACCTATATTCAAAAATACCGAATATTGTAAATAATACAGAACAATTACCCATCCGCCCTCTCCACCCACCTCTCTCCATCTGCTAGATACACACTGCATGGGGAAAAAACAGCTAAAAATAAATCCGTTATTAGTGAAATGGTCAGGAAGAAGTATTTTTAACTGAATTGATGATCTTCTCTCAGGTGTTGGCAGACGGGTTCCTAATGATCGGGATTGATGGGTCCGAGGCTGCTGATGGGTCAGACTGGTTCTGCTACCACTCAGCCTCTCCCTCCATCTTCCCAGTCGGCTTCTGTGAAATCAACAACATTGAGCTCACACCCCCACGAGGTGTTTCCCTCTCTTTCTGCAGTGTGATTTGACATGACTGCACAACTGAATGAAATTTGACCATTTTTGCTAATGAATCTGAAACTGCTCCACAGGGTACACCAAACTCCCTTTCAAATGGTTTGACTACCTCAGAGATATGGGTTCAATTGCAGCCCCCGTGAAGCTCTTTAACAAAGTAAGTTTTTTTTTTTTGGAATTAATTTGACAAATAATGAATTATGTTTTATCTTCATTTACACACTGGGATGAATGCCTTCTCTTTTTTTTCTTCAGGAAGTACCGAATCACGGCTTCCGTGTAGGCATGAAGCTGGAGGCAGTGGACCTGATGGAGCCACGTCTGGTATGTGTCGCCACAGTGACCAGGATCGTCCACAGACTCCTGCGAATTCATTTTGATGGCTGGGAGGATGAGTATGATCAGTGGGTGGACTGTGAGTCTCCAGATCTCTACCCCGTAGGCTGGTGCCAACTGACCGGCTATCAGCTGCAGCCGCCTGCCACACAGAGTGAGTGAACAGTCCAGAACATTCTGATTCCAGAAGGTATTTTTTTTATTTTTTATTTTTACACAACTATTTTCTACTCTCTGTCTAACCCTTAGATTTAAGCAGTTTGATACGGTAAATGTAAATTTAAATCTATATGTAAATTACATTTGATTGAAAGACATGTTAGAGGTACTGAATACTGAGTAAACTCTGATATGTAAACTTAGGCCATCATTTCTTGTCTTTTTGACCGATCCAATCAATCAAGTGTTCTTTAAAAGAGCACATAATGGATAGCATGCATCACATGACCTATGAACTGTGCAAAGTGTAAATAAGAATAGGCTAATAATTTTGATGTTTGTATGATGTTTAATGATTGGCTGCATAGAATAACAGCTTGTCTGTTTCATCCTCAGCCACAAGAGAAGCACCACCAAATGTCTCCAAACAGAAAAAGAAGACCGCACAGTATAAAGGACAAAAGAAAAGTGAGTCCAGTCTTTTCATCTTCTCTCTCCTCTCACCAAAAAACACTGATTTTGGGTTCAAAATTGGTCCAGGAGCCATTTCTTCTGGGTTTCCCTCAGCTCTGGGTCTGGTCTGGTTCTGCTTGATAGTTGGTAGCAGTTGTCCCGATTTAGGGGGGTCACGGATAATTACAGACAACTGTAACCATCATCCTCTGGTGACAAGAGTGACACCCTCCCTCAGGGTGACAGAATCTGAGCAAATGTTTGGTAGGGGTCAGATTTTAAGTCATGTTGGTTTCCACACTGCCTTTTTTCAGGGCTTCAGTTTCTCGACAATCACCTTTCTGACATGTAGAAATCAAATTAAGGTTCAGATCTGAGTTGAAATTTGGGCTCAGCCGGAGGATGGCCCGCAGTGTGTGGAGTGGAGCTCGATAGCCTGGGTAACCTCAGTAACTTCGGTAACCTCAGTCTGGCTTGGTGTTTAGAGAGGAAGATTCCAGTTGGGAGGAGGCCGATCGGTTTGGTTGGGCCTCTGAGGAGGAGGAGCTTCTCGGGCGATGACGAACAGACTCCGCCCCATTACCTGTCCCACTTCTCTGGGTCCGGGCGACCTCCCACCTCAGGTGTAGAGCACGATCGCTCTCTCAACTCAGGTAACTCAATTCTCCATCACTCAGGGAGATGGCGCCACAGAGCTCCTTCCTGTAGAACTTTTCAGGTCGGCCAGCTTGAAGAGTTGCACGTCATCAGGTGTCGGAGTCATTTGTGCTGCATACACCATTAATAACAGTTGCATGTTAAAAAGTATAGTTTTATTGTTTGACTCAGAAGAGTTGTGTGCACGGGCAGTTTCAACCCACGCCTGACCTTTTTATTCACGTTCTGTGCTGTGAGTTAATAGTATTTGGATGTTAAAGGAATAGGTCAACAAAAATACTATCAATTCTGTCACCTGTCCGCATGATATTTAAAACCTGTACGACTTTATTCAAAACAAAAGAATTGCCTTTTTTAATTATTATTTAACAATAAAAATCATACTAATTCTGTCAAGCTCTAAAGTGACCATATAAATATAAAAAGCACATATGACTTGTGAGCAATATTCTGTGTTTATATATTTGTTACACAAGCAAAACGTGTACAGTGACCAACAAGCATTATTTCCACAATAATAAAAGAACATTCTTATTAATATGGTTACATTATTATTACCAGGTATGTGCTCCTATACTGCAGGTTATTTAACGTTCAATAAGTGTTGTTGTATGGGTTTTCTGTTTGATGTATTCTGTCCAAAGTAAAATTTCAAAATAAAAAATGAACATTCTTCTATATGAAGGAAAATCAAACAAACAACAAAGACACACATACACACATATTATAGAATGGCTAGCTACCCATTCTTCAGCTGTAGGTGGCTCTGGCCATTTTCTATATTCCAAGCCATATGGGATGACATGAGAGTGAGGAAATTACCAAATTTTCATTTTTGAGTGAACTGTCCTTCTAAATATTACAGGTAAGTTCATGAGCCTATGAAATTACTTGCTGCCTGGTTAAATTCATTATGTGAATGCTATAATATGCTTACATTTGAAAATGTAAATATGGAAATGTTTCTTTTGTTTTGTTTTGATTTTAATTTTTTTTTTCAGTGGAGTGATACTTCTGTCCACCCACACTTCTGTAGATCTGAGTGCAAAATGCTAGTCTTTAGGTGATCTCACAGCCAATATTTCCATTTACTGTTCACTATTTATTTTATGGATTGGTATTCTTGTCTCTCGTTTTTGTCTTCCAGAGGCCTCTCTGCAGTTGAAAGAAGAGCCTCCTGAGATGGACGAGTTCACCTTCTCGCAGGGCATCTCCGACCAGGAGAGCAACGGCTCAGGCAGTTACTACATCAGACAGGAGCCTTGAGCAGCATCAGCTATCACAGAGCCTCACCTCACTGCCAACAGCACTGGAAAAATCCCACTCGGAGCGATGCACACGAGGCCTGGACGAAGACACGGTGACTTCCCCTCACACCAGGTCTCTTTCTTTTCGTTTTTTGTTTCTTTTCAGGTTTGAAAAGCTTGAAGAACGGACTTTTCAGTCACTGATCCGAGAGCGAAGAGTGTGTATAAGAGGGGATTTTGTTTGAAATGGGGATACTGTTTTTTTTTCATTGAAGCTATTTGCCTGATGGACTTTTTCTCCTCAGTGTTCATTGTACTTGAAGTTTTCTTCACTTTTTTTCTGTCTTTATTTCCCCTTTTGGTGAGGGAAGCAAAAAAAAAAAATATTTGGGTGGTAAGATTTTAGTACTTTGTGTGTTTCTTGCGCTGTTTCATTTGTTTTGGATGGGTCTGCATTCGGTAAGAGTAGTAGAAATCTATATTGAGACAGTATATTCATATATGTATGACATTCATATTAAACACACATATATAAATATTTAAACGTATAAATATAGTAGTGGAATGAGGGATGATGGTATTGAAATCAAACCTTACTGGTATGAAGAGTAGACTTAATGGAAAACACTCACAATTTGCACTACAGGGATAAAAATAGATGTATTGGCCTGTAAAACTATAGTAAAACCTGCAGCTTCATTGTATTATGTGATAAGCAAACACAATTCTAGAAGTGGGATGTGCTCAAGTCAAAGTGAATATTGTGATATGCAAAAAAATATATATATATGTTATTTGACATTCACACCAATGTTTATGGTTTTGATTTCATTCTAAAGAGCCATTTTTATACGGGCAAAGTATTTTGTGAGCCGTAAAATAAAAGGTATGCAATCACTGCTACCTGAACACTACCTTCCTGTCATCTTTGATGTTGACAGCACAGCAGAGGATTCTTCTGGTAGGCTTTCTAGTAGTAATGCGAGTCTCTGAACAAAACAGCGTCAGCTTGTTTGTTTACCAGCCTCCTTGTTCATGCATCAGCGACGAATCCCATCCCATGTATATTCCTTTACTCACAGCATTCATTCCAGGATAAAACCATTTTTACTACCTCTAAAAGAAAACAAGATTATAAAAAAATACCTAGGTTGAGGATTCATGTGGTTCCTCGGCCTTGCTAAGGTTGCAATAGGGTAGTTCTCATGCTCCATTTGAAAGGGTATATTCATTATATTTTATGCAAATGGTAAATATCCACACTTGGACACATGGCGTATTTCACTTTAAAAGTCTAGACATCATTTATATTTGTAACATAGCATGTTATCGACAGAGTTCTTGAAATGGAAACGAATGTTATGCAATAATAATGTCTTGTTTTTTTATGATGTCTTACTCTGGAAACAAAAAGCTCACAGCTCACAAGTATACAGACTAGATACATTCTATAGACTTCAAACAAAATAGTCTTACAATATATTGCGAAACTGTGACAATTTTCTACGAGTTAGACTTGAGCGTTCCCTGTTATAGATCGTTCTGAGTGTAAATACATTTTATAACATCATATAGAATCAACCAATTTACATTTTGCATAGTGGTTTATCTTCGTATAACTAGAAGCTCTATTCAATACCAGTAAGGTTGTTGGTGAACTCTCAGGAAACGTATCTCATTGACTTCTGCTTTATTTGAAGGGTCGCGGCTAAGTGCTTCTAAGATCATCCAATTCTGCTTATGATACCGCTCTTTTGTTTGTTTGCAATATTTGAAGCTTCTTACAAATGTGACCATGTCGTGGTTTTCCCTCTGGTTCATCTTTGCTTGCGTTCATCAAATGCTGATTCAATTGTAAATGGTCACCCACATGTTGTTGTTAGATTCATGTTAAATTATGGTTTGCTGTATAAAGATCCTATGTATTTTTTTTTTAACAAGTGGTGGTGTGTTTTTCTTTCTCTCTCTTTTGTAATTTACTTTTTTTCTTCATGGGTTCAGATGTTTGTACTGAATCATTATGATTTATTTTTTTGGGTTTCTTCAGTGGCTGTTGTGTTGTACGCACGTGTAGTTTTCCAAATGAAAGGCACTGTTGTGTATTTAATTTGTAAGTGTCAAACTAGGGCTTTATGGCTACATTTTAAATCAGCAACCAGATCAATATTGTCATGTTCATACTTCTTTCAATGCTTATTCTTTATTGAAATGTTGCTTTTTCAATGTCAGGTATTTTTTTTCCCTCATAAACCCCATCCATAGCATCAGGATTTAGGTACACACTGGTTATGATCTTGTTTGTCAACAAATTTTTTTATAATAATACCAAAATCTCAATCATTTGCAACTAAAATATGACTGTTGAGGCAAATTTAGCTGCTACCCTCAAATGAATTTAAGCCCTAACGCACAACTTCACCTTTAAGTAAACTCTCTTATCAGCAGAATTGATGCCTTATCCTCTGTTATGTTTTTTCTTTACATAAGTAAAGTTATTGAGTCAAATATAAAGAAGCAGAATACAAAATATAAAGAAAAAGATGTTGTCCAGTAGAGTGATTATCAGTGCATGCAGCAATGTGAGAATCTTATGAGAGCCAGTGTTGTTCTGGTCTCGATACTAACACGGGTTTTTGTGACGTTCCCTCTGTCCTCAGTAATCACATCATGGTGCTATATATATATATATATTTGATAACTCATTCATTAGGTCTATTAAAAGAATTAAGTCTGTAATTATAAGTTGGAGAGCTGGTGATTATAACTTCAGATCTGTATTTTGGATACAAGTAGCCGAAATCATTTGTTATAACGATGAAAAAATAAAGAACTAACATTGACCCTCATGGTACATAGAGATGAGGGTGGTGGGTTTGTAACTTTTTTGATAGAGTCTGTATCTAGTCTTTGCTTTATTTCTGATGATGCGTGCTGTGATATGGGGTTTGATAGCTTGTGTATATAGTTCAACTGTGGGGGAAGCTTTTGTTGGTTGTGTTTTGTTAATTTGTTTACAGGCGTTTCAAACTGTTTCCGCATGGCTGTGAAAATGTATCTGTTGAATTTGAAGAAAAAAAGAAAAGAAAAAAAAAAAGGAAATTTTTACACTGAATTAAAAAGGATACTAAACGTTTATGTTGTTGTTTTCCCTTCTTAGTTCTTAAAGGCATAGTTATATATATTTTTAAACTCTTATAAAAATGAAAAAAAAAAAAGCACATAAACAGGAAAAATGCAATATAAGATACAAATTAAATAAACAGTGCTTTAATTTTTGTTTCAGGTACAGACTATTCAAACAGTAGCAATCACGTAAGAAATAGTACAGAAATTAGATAACCAAACGTTAAAATGAAACACTGAATAGTCTTCTCTGTATGAATGAAATGTGCAAGCTACTAAAGTTATTCAGTTGAGAGTGATTTTCTCATTTTCTGTTGTTTGATTAACATCAGAGAGCAGGCAGGTTTAGTAGGCTGCTGTCACTTTAAGACTTGCTTTAAACAGACAAAATTTCAGGGAATACAACTCTTATTAAAATGCTGTCAAGAAATAGTACCGTTTTACACATCAGTGTATAACAATGCTTTTCTGGCATCGGTATATATTGTGCAACGTGTATAAATATAGTCATAACAGACTGGCCATTTTTTTTAAATGTTCATTGTTTTTGGTGTAGAACAAAAAGACATGGTCCTTTAAGTTATTTAAAGCAGGTACATTTCAGTACTTTAAAAATTCACCTACTAAAGACATGGAGTGAAGCGAGCATTTGCCATGGAAATAAAATACTGTGCAAGATTTACAAGTAAACATACGCTTAAACATTCAGTACTCACTCCCACTATTACCATGTGCTGTATAAAAAGCACAGTACATCCACTAAACAAGCACTTGAAATAAAACCTTTAATTAGAAGGTTTATCAGCCAACAGCGTCATTTCAGTGGTTAATGGGTCCCAAACCATGAACGGCTCACATTTACAAAATTAAAAGGCTGCAGTTTCTACCCTTAATGTTATGAACTGATCATAACCACACACACACACACATGAAAAATCAATGGATTGTTGCTGCTCTAAAAGTTATTTCAAAACTCCATGGTTAAGACTAGTCCTGAAGCAACTCATCAGACACTATACGGCGTTTTCACAGAGCCATCAATACTGCATCAATATTACTGTAAGCAAAGCAAGAGAATATACAGATATGTTTCAGATATCATTTTAGCTTTCTTCTTTTAAAAAAATTATATTCTAGACTTGCATTATACAGTAATGTTAAATCATATATTTCATCTTATATTAGATATCGATATATCAGAAGATCGATACTGGGTTAAATCAAGTAAAAATTGATCAAACAAAAAAAAAAAAAAATCAACAGATTTAGAAATCAGATGCAAAATAACACTGGTTTAAAAATACACATGTGAGAGGGTTTCAAAATGTGTACAAGTATACTGAAAGAGTGCAGAGGCATGATGGGACGGACAATTGTAGAGGAAGTAAAGAAAATGGGTGAGAGGAAGATGGGAGGCACAGAGGAGGCTCAGAGGTTGCTGAAGAGCTCGTTTCTTTTACTCCAATCCATCTGAGGGGCTTTCTTGTTAGAGCGTTTCTGGCGAGCGCGTTCCTTGGCCTGCTGCAGCGATATCTCCAGAGATAGTCCTGCGTCATCACTCGAAGCCTTCTCTTTTGGTTTGTCCTGCACACATTTCATCATGACAATTTAAATTGAATGTTAATATTCCACGTACTCAAGACTGTGTGCACGGACACAAACCTCTGGTGCTGAGGTGCTGGCTGGAGCTGCAGAGGTGGAGGTGTTGGAGGAGGTGCTGGAGGTCGACAGGCTCATAGCTACTTTAGGCTTTTCCTCCGGAGTTGCTTTTCCATTCACCTTCAACAAAGTATTGCAAACAATTTCAAACAGTTAAAAGCGTAATCCGCAACAAAAAATGGAAATTCGGTCATTATTTGCTCACACTCATGTCAGTCCAAACCTGTCTGCATTTCTTTCTTCTGTTGAACACAAAAGGATCTATTTTGAAGAATGTTGATGACCAAACACTTTCTGTCTCTGCTGATATCCACTGTATTTTTTTGTCCATACAATGCTACCAACATTCTTTAAAGTATCTGGTCTTCTACAGAAGAAAGTTAGTTTGGAAGGACATGGGGGTGAATAAATGTTGAAAAAATTGGGTGGACTTTCCCTTTAAGTGAAGTACCAAAAACAAACCCCTAGATGGACCCTGAGGTTTCAGTTCACAGTCTGAATATGGGGCCTGTCCCAACAGCCACACTTGAGGTAGGTCTTGGTCAAGCGCATGTGACAGAAAGGACAAACACAAGACTGTCCCAAGAAGGATAAATGCCAAAGCTAAAACCACACTAACTAAGAGTGCCTTGGTGCAGTTTTTGAGGCTAAGTGTTTCCAATTACACATCATGTGCATGAACTCGTGAGGAAAACAGTGTAAGCTACATTAATTAGATGTTACGTATCATTTTATAGTAAGATGTTAAGTAATGCACATTTTATTGGTGTGGAGGTGACTATGCATGTTTTTTATAACGTTTAGAAGGGATTTTTTATTTTACAAGCACCATTATTAAACTGTATTGTCTCTTACACAGGAACTACTGAACAGACATTTAAGTTTATTTGAAAGTGCAAAGTACTGGAAATCCAAAACTGAAGCTCTTTAATAACTTCACTTGCATTTATACGAGATTTATACGAAGTGTGTCCCATCGGGTAATCATGCGTTCTACATTCACTTGTGGTCTTCACACCTTCTTGGGTTGAATACAGGAAGCATGTCATGTAAGCAGACAAATGGTAATGTGTGCTTTGTCAAATTGGTTTACTTGTACAGTATGTATCCAAAATGTTATGGTAAGAATGTCACATACAGCAGGAATGAGTATCATGACACTACCGTTCAAAAGTTTGATCCTTAAGAAATCATTTTAATATGCTGATTATCAATGCTGCTTAACATGGTTGTGAAAACTGATACTTTTTTCAGCATTCTTTGGAGAATAAAAAGTTGGCTGTTGCATTAAATAATTAATTATTATAGCTCAAGTATGTTTCAGAAACTCTAAATCCCAAAAATATTTTAAAAAGTAGAATTGATTTATGGGAGCCCCATTCTAGAACAACTGATGTAAACCTCATGATCCACAAAATCTCATAAGTAATATTGGTTTTCCAGTACTCTCTGTGATGTCTCCAGCTGAGCGAGAGCCAGGGATCCTTTATCAGAGCCAGACAAACATCTGAGGGGGAAAAAGTATCTGAGAAACGCCAGCCGTACCAGGTTTAGAGTTTGATAAAGCTACAGATCAGAAGAAACAGAGCACAAACTCTCGCACACGCTTGAGATGTTTTATCTACTATCAGATAACTGGACATACGGAGCTTCCACTGAGTCAGAGGAAGCGGCGATTATCTGCTCCAGGTCATCGTTCTCTCAATCAGTCTAATCTAGCAGTGGGAAAACTGACAAGAGACGAGACTGCTGGAGAGGAACCAGGACACTGCATTAAAAGTGGCCTGAAATCTGGTGCTCAGACTCCACAGATTTACCCTGGTCCTAATGCTGCCTGTCTAATCCCATCAGTGACGCTCGGACACTACTACACTTTATCAGCCAATCAAATGTGATCATGTGAATTTAGCGTGTGCTACCAAACGAACACATCACATACACACTTTTCAAGATGTGTAATAGGTCACACACATATTTGCTTGATAACATTTGAAGATACGTGGTCCACTTAAGTCTGAATACTTTTAGGCTGACGATACAAAGGGCAACTTTTGAGCAATTTAGCACTTTCCCATCGGAAATGAGTAACACATTTCTAGAGAATGAGTAACACAGTTCTATCTGGATACTTTAGATGGGTCCATGGGTCCTGTGTTTCACCTGGTTGCCCGCTGACAGAAACATTGATCAAAAAGTGCAATGAGCAACACAGACATTACTCACCTGATCTTCTGCATCATGGCTGGAAACGGGCTCTGGAAGAGGACCTGAGAACAAAGAGGGACCATTAGATTTCTTTTGGTGCATTTGAAAGACTTACGATCAGACGTATTGGTCTCAGTTCAATTCCGCATCGGGGGGTTAAGCAGATTCATGATTACTGGCCATCACTATTTTTAACTAAAATGCCATTGTCACAGAAGAGTCACAGTACAATGGCGGAACAGTGAGTTTCCTTCCAAGAAAAAAATAAGAAAAAAACAGGAAATGGGTGAAAAGCCTTTACAGAATTGAATGAGAATTGGAAACCATGGCTGTTGTGGTTTAAATAATGAATTAAAGATGTGTGTGGGTGCAGCTGTCAACATTCTTTCAGTGAAACATGGAGGACGTCCAACAGCCCAGGGGCAAGCTCATCATAGTTTTGCCAATCAGTTTCCTATAAACCTTGATTAACATGCTCTTATTTCACCTGTTACCCTCAAAAAGGCTCCAATGAAGTGACCTATATGTTATATATCATACTTTGTGTCATAGTGGAGTGGAACACAAACAGGAGTCGTTTGCCTGTCTGGCACATTTAGGCTGGGGGTGACTGACTTCCCCTATTTCTCATACTTCTGCCATGGCCCTGATCCCCATGACAACCTGCTGGCAGTGCGCTGTTGACTTTGGCTGATTTTCTGGTGTACAGACAGTGCCACCGCAGGCCTCGAGTTGATGTTTAACCAGCAGTCTGTTACTATGTGAGCGTGTGTGCGTAACATCATCTGAAATGTTGTTCAAAGTGAGCAAAGTTGTTCTTGATCAGCAGAAACACACTTAAGGTCGAGGGTGAGATGGACAGAAAAGCACTTTGCACATGAAAAACCACGCAATAGCTGGTTAATTTGTAACGCTGGCACCTGTCAGATGTTTCTCAGTCGGAAGGACACCACAGCTGCTGAAGAAGGCGTCTGTCTCAGGATCCACCACCAGCAGTCTGGTCTCATCTCCTCCTGTCTTGATGGCCGCCACCACTTCTGAATGCTGCATTGTGTGCACAGCAATGCCATTCACCTGCAGAAACAACAGACATGAATTCATAGATTTTCAAGCAAAGATAGAGACTTAAAATATGATTAGGAAGAGTTGTGGGAACACTGCAGGAATGCAGGAAGCCTCCATTCATTCTGATATATCTGGATATCTAAATGAACAATTGTTTCTCTGGATCATTCAGAGCATGTGCATGAGAGTCAGCGTCTGTGGTTCAGTAGTGATCTTCAGGGGACATTTCAAAGTTTTATTTTTTACAAAAGTACGAACATCTGTGAAAAATAATGTGTAATATATATTTTCTAGTCAATTTAATTAATACATTTATTGTAATGTAGCATCAATGTCATTTAATTTAAATGTAAAAACATAATTACATTAAAAATCATTACAAATAAAAAATAATTATTTAATATATATAAAAAAATATTTGTTGATTAGTAATTACTTTTTTCTTAAATGTAATTTTCTTGCTTTAAGGTAATTTAATTTTAATGTAATATAATTGAAATATAAATATAAATAAATGACATAAAATTAAATTACAAATTAAGAACTAAAATAAAAATGTATTTTGTGTTACTCTCCTTTATTCAATTTGTAGTCACTTAATTTTTCATTTTAAAGTCATGTTTTTTTTTATATAACAACTTTAATACAATGTAACTTAAATATAAAAATATAATTAAATTTAATTTAAAGTCATTATATTTAAATAAATATTTATATTCCAATTGTTTCTTTACTTAACTATTACTTAATTTGCACTATTCACACCAATGCAGCTAGACTCAAATTTAGGCAATGCAAATGTGTAACAAGTGAGTTTTTGTCTATACATACTATAATATATACCAGTCAGACAAAGCACCACTCCTTTCTCTGATGCTCTGTTCATTTGAATCACTTATGGGTTAATAAAAAGTCTAATCCTATGGCCATGACCATGACTTGTTCCCAGAGAGGAGACACCTGGGAAAAGATCCCATAATGCCAGAGGCTAAGGAACCTACGTGGGAGATTCAGGGCAGGAGTGGGCTTTTAGGAATGCAGACCCCACTCTCCCATTCTGCAGGCAATTAAAAAACAGCAGAGAAACAACACAGCCCCCTTATGTGTCCTTTAAACACAGCCCTATTAGAGACACACACACATATTAAGAGGCCACACTCACAGAACAGGGAAGCAAAAAGGGGAATTCATCTGAGTGAGCATGAGACACACAGGCATAGCTTGTTTTTATTGCCATGTTCGTCTCGGATCTCTTCTTGAGACGTGGGAAATGGGAGTGAAACTAAGAACAGGGATACTGCGAGTGTGAAAACACGGCCGCTGCGTGAAGTCAGCGTTTGGTGGCATCGTAACGGAAATGAGACGAGGCTTTAAAATGACAAATCTTCTCAGTCAGGCCAGGAGCGAACGACTACGTCAACCAGTCACACAATTAGTCTTCACGCAGTGAAAGGGCATGATTTTTTTAAATGTGTCACATTAAAACTGTGAAAAACACATCACCACAGACCGAGCTACAAATCAGCCAAAACCATTTCACCATGACCCTCAGAACATGCACATACTTTACTTTTACTGAAGTCATGTAACACACACTCTTCACAGGCTTTGGGAGTGACTGCCTTATTTATATCCAAGAGTGATTCCCCTATATTCACTCAAACTGATGATGACTGACATAATGATATCTTCATCAACATAACACAACACTTGATTGGAAAAGAGTGATGTATCTCACATACACTTTTAATGACATCATCAGTAACTAGCTGCTAATCTGTTATCTGTTTGTACACAAAACACCGTTGCCATTACCTGAATTTTTCAGGAAATTAGTTCAAGTAAAAAACAGATTTCACACTAGTAAATAACCAAACTGTGTACAGGAAATTGTCATTTTATTTAGATTTATTTGTCTAAACTTATTTTCTTCATATCGCTTACCTAATTTACACCAGGTAGTAACACGCATTTAAAATAGGACACTGATAAATACATAGATTTGTTTTATACATATAAATAACATAAACCGGGTCTTTTTCTCCCCATCAGCCTGAACTTTCTTTGGGGTCTTTGGGACCTCTATCACTTAGCTGTATTAAGTGGATTGAGCCTGGTCTTATATCAGTGGTTTGATAAAGATATGTGGCTCTGAGCTCTCCTCAGGACTTCAGTAATCCCAGCACTCCCAAAGACACAGTGTTACACTGGCCAATCCTTCACTGACAGATAATGAGATTAATGCTCTGGAAACACACTCCAAACCACTCACGCATTTACAGGTAATGCTCTCTGTGCAAGTATAAAGTGTTTGTATAAAATTAAACCTTTTTTTTTTTTTTTATGATGTCAGCCATAAACAGCCTATGGTTAGGCTAATGAAATACTTTGTGAGGTGGGAGAATTTAAATTTTTTGACTTTTAAGAAGAGGCATTGCATTATAGTGATATATACACACTCTGAACATCAAAACAAAAGCTTATGACCATACATTCCTGAAGCACACACACACACCGAGTTGTTTAACTGGTGTATTATACCTGCACTATTTTATCTTGGGGCAGAAGTCCAGATTTCTCTGCTGGGGAGTCCTCATCCACCGCCCTGATGTACTGGCCGGGTTTAGACTTCTCTGTGTGCAGGTTAAAGCCATATCCAGTGGCACCCTTCTTCATGTGACAGAGACGTGGACGCAGCTCGTTCTTTGATTCCTAAAAAAAGACAATAAACAAGGAAGGAATTTATAATAAAAGCGGATATACTGATACATCTTAAACACAAAGCAAAACGTATAAATTAGGAGAACATTTCAAATAATCAAATATCAGTTTGTTGTCAATCATAATAAGATGTATCTTTCAAATGTAAACTACTAATTCCCTTCACTGCAAAATGTTCAAATCAAACCTTCACCACACACCAGAAATACATTCAGAAAGAATTATTAAATGTACTTTGGATGTACAAAAGAAAGAACTACCAAAGTAAAGCCACCCATCCCCATCGATACATAAACAAGTCACCTGCTTCCTGAAACATTTAAGCTTCCACAATATTCTGAGCAACACTTTCTAAATAAAATCTAAAAAAGAAAATCGATTAAACGAGAGAAATAACTTGCATACCATTTTAAAGAGGACTCAGTACATCAACATCCCGAGATGAAGGACAGAAAAGTAGAAGTAACTATACTGACCAGTCATCTGTCTACTTCCTTCTTTAGCAAAGCAGTCTATAATATATGGCTGAAATTAAACAAACAGATAACAAACCAAACATCTACCTGCTGTACACATGCACATATTGATTTATGGAGGAGTCAAACTAAACCTACAGGAACTAGCAAAGGATGAAAACTAACATGGAAGGACATTTGTTCAAGTTTATTATAAAATTATATTAAAACTATTATATAATATAGTTTTGTTTATAGAGTCCAGTGTTTTTCTCATGTCCCATTAATAAAAAAAAAAACCTTTATCAAGAAAAACAAAACATGCTATGGTAAAACAAACACCAATAATATGATTATTCTTATTAATAATAACAATAATAATAATTACTACTGCTTATTATTATTATTATTATTAATAACAACATACAGCTGATTTAGGCCAATGTTTCGTCTTGTGCATCCTCACAGCCACATCAATAAAGTTCAAGTATAATAATAATAATAATAACAATATATTCAACATTTGTTTATAATTAATATAATTATAAATAATTAAATAAAACCAATAAACATGATTCACTAAAACAAACAAAAACAATGATAACAATAATACAAATATTATTATAATATAAAATGTTGTTACTGTTGTTATTATTAATTATATACAATTATATATACCAATTATATATATATATATATATATATATATATATATATATATATATATATATATATATATATATATATATATATATATATATATATATATATAATAATTACACATTATATTATAGTTTAAGCCAATGTTTTGTATAAAGCATTTCCACAGTCCCATCAATAATGCTAAATAATAATAATAATAATAATAATAATAATAATAATTCTTATTATTATTTATTTAAAATTAATAATAAAATAGTAAACATGATACACCATTTATGAGATTAATCATGATTAGTTATGATTATTTTTACACTGACCAGTTTTATGCTTAAAAAAGCTAACTTAAAATCATTAGTACCCCAGTCACTGATACAGACCAACAGCAAACTTCAGCGCACAGGTAAAGTGTGTCCAAGGTGCTCATGATAGCCTAACCCTGCCAATACCAAAGACAGCAAAGACAGCAAAGCTGCAGTGTACAGGCTACATACTTCCTGGAGCCCTGCTCTTCTGGGAAACCGGATAGCGGTGAGGAGTGAAGGGGTAAGGACTAGAGTCACTAAATGTGACATTACCTGCTCTACAGAAAACACTAGCTGGGGGCTAATCACAGGTAACAGAACACAGCTTACAATATCAAAGATATCTTCATTACTGTCCCCCAAAGAAAAATGTGCCTGACTGTAGCCATTAATGAAAGAAAGAACTCTTCTGACAAGTGACTATGCAAAGGCAAGACCCATCTAAGCTCTGATTAGCACAGGCTTAGCCAGCAGAGTCCATATGTTACGCTAAGAGTTTAAGCCCTCCTGCTGAACACTAGACTGCGACTGAAGAGTTCTGTTTGTGGATGGTTTGTGGACAGTGTGTGGCACAGTCCTGGTAATCAGAGCCATGAGCTACTACTAAGTGTACCCTTGATCAAAGACTGCTCCAGAAAGATTGTCCCTGTAATAAGTATAAGTCACTTTGAATAA
Source organism: Carassius auratus (assembly GCF_003368295.1). Classification (NCBI taxonomy): domain Eukaryota; kingdom Metazoa; phylum Chordata; class Actinopteri; order Cypriniformes; family Cyprinidae; genus Carassius; species Carassius auratus. The sequence continues at coordinate 5,963,789 of NC_039279.1, read as the reverse complement.
AAGCTTAAACACTTACTGCTCACTATAGAGCAATATGGTATCTAAATGTAAAAATATGTATGGCAGAAGGCCACGTGGCAGAAAAAAAATACAGTATGGGAGTTCAGGGTTTTCCTCTTTAAGTGTGGACCTTTTTTTATTTTGCTTAAGTGTTTACTAAAAACTAAAACATGTACATACTAATTAAAATGCTTTCACCATAAGCATGCCTCAAAACTGTAATATCAAAGCTGTCTTTCCTTGCCAACTAGTTAAAGTAGAATGAATCACATTCACTTAAACAGGTGCTCGATCAAGAAGATGCTTAGATGAAATTCAAAAAAGAAAAAAAGAAAAAACTGCACAGTGTCATTACTGCTTCCAAAGAATTTCTTAGAATTGAATGGATTGCAACATTTGAAAATTATTTTAAAAAAATGTATGTGGGAGCAAAAATAGAAGCGTCTCAATCTTTTGCATTTCCTTGCCATCTACCAATAATTCTCCCAGTGATAACACTGTTTATTATTAAATGCTCATTACAATGCTAAATGTCTTGTTACAAACCAAGAGTCAAACATGTATGACAAATAAAAATAATTGAATTAATCTGTTTTTCTGCTCACTGTGTTTCTGCTGCTGTTGTTCAAATAACCACAGCATCTGTAGCTCTTATAGTGCTTTACATCTTTAGATGCTTTAGTTCCTTCTTAGAGAAGTAACAGAACAGAAAGTGCTTGAATGAAGCACATTCGGCTCTAGATGAAAATACTTACAGTAGGCTATATAAGATCACTGCCATAAACAACCCTGAGTGCTTGTGGTGTGTACTGCTTTGTTGTTTTGACACGCTGCTCACTTTAAACTATAGAAACACCTTTTACTCTGCCCTGACTATTTAAGGTATTGTTCTAGCACAAACGTGCTGGATGATTTAGCAGACACGTTCTTGGCTTTAAGCACTGACCAAACTGGCAAGAGACTAAAATGAGGTCTTATTTCACCATGCCAAGTACTGTAGCCAAGCTCAACAATGTTTGACAGAAGGTTCACAATGTCCTGAGAGGACTGGACATACAGTGAGGGATATTATACAATGTTATCTGCTCTCTGGCTGGGTTTATCGTCAAACACGCGTGACTGTCACAGTGTTTTTAAATGCGTGAGATACTATGCGCACAAGCAGATAGAAGATCACTCAGCATGTACTAAAAGATACACCCCCGCTGTGAAAAGATATACAAAGCTGTCTGATAAAGCCATTTACTTGTCACTGTATGTTTTTATTGTGTCTTCATTACAATTACATGTAACTCCTGCAAACTCTTTCACCAAACGCCACACTTTTTGTTGTCAAATTTGGGTTGGAAATTATTAACTGAACAGATGAATGATACACTATGATATGGATATCATACTTGCTGCATTGCCACTGTATGAGAAGCAAAAGATATGTATGCAGAAGGTGAGGTGAGCTGATGATATCTGTTTGGTCGTGTCGGGTGTGAGTAAGGGGAGGACTCGGGTGTGGACTGCTATCTCTGAGAAGGGTTTTGAGGGGCCCACACATTCACAATGCAAAGATGACATCATCAGATTTGATAAGATTCCTGGAACACTGCCGTATGATTTTATGAAAGAAATCTTATCAATCCACATGAAGAGAGGACACTCAAAAGAAAAATATTCAACATATGATCTAAGTCATCATGAGGTGACAGTCACAAACTTTATTATTTCACTCCTGAATCCCATGAAAAGTAAAAAAAAAAAAAAAAAAAAAAATGGTATTTGCATAAAGAATGAAGCCTATTTTTAGAACTACAATTTTCTTTGGCCTTCTGATATAATTTTTACGACAACAATAATTCTCATTATATTAATGAAAAAATAATCTTAATACTCTGAAAAAACTATTCTACATGTACAACTATTAGTACCTGTAATGTATATATTAACAATGCACAATGCAAAAGCTCTTAATTTTGCCTTCATATGTATTCTTATTTAGTACAGAATGGTTTGTTCCACAAATGTAAAAACTACTGTTTATCAAACACATTTTTAGATTAGAAAAAAAACAAAAAACAAGTGAGAGAGAGCGATACTTCTACATTTGATTTGGGCTTATTATAGATCCGGTTCTGATTACTCAGAGGATTTGAGAGGATCTTTTCTTTGTGACCAGTTTTGCGAGCAGGGAAGAACAACCTCAACAACAACGGAAATGGGATGAGAGGAAATACGTTTTTAACAATAAACAAGCATTAAACTATGACATGCCTTAATGTAGTACGTGACAAAAGCCTGTGATCTTTTGCTGTTATGCATGAAACTCAGAAAGTTTATTTTCGTGTAGAGTTCTTTTTGCTGACTAGACGGTCTCCCTCGGGGCCTCCTTTGGCCCTTAGGTTATTTCAGTATAGGAAGCTGAAGTCAGCAGAGGAAATAATTTCCCCCTGTCCACAGTAAATGTGGGGAAGAGTCATTTTACAAATACAGTGTCTGACAAAGACCTTCATTCACTGCCAATCCTCCTGATAGTCTGTGACATAACAACACCCTGTAGCTCCTGTGGTCTTCAAAGTGGTTATTGTCAAAGAGGTCAATCACTGATCACAGAGAAAAATTCAAATGTAGCGATAGCTTTTAGACTTAAAAGACTTTCTTCTTGTCTTCTCACATACTTTGAGAGTAAAAACATAAAAATGTTCTTGTTGATTTTAAGCAAGTCCACAAAAGGAGAAATTCTTCAAATATATCGCACTGCTTAGTGTTTTTCAGCCATTTACAAAGAATGGGGACTGAAGTTTCCATCAACTTGTGCATTCTTTTCTAGATCGCCTAAATAAATATGATAGGTTTGAACGAGGAACACTATGATATAGATAAGCTTTCAGATTAATGACATTTACTCAAAAAAAATAACGTATTCATCCTCACATCCTTCCAAACCTATTACCTTTCTTTCATCTGTGGAACACACAAAAAAGGTATTTTTTTCCCATACAGTTGACAGCACAATGTCAGTAGCACTTTAAATCACGTGACTTTAAAAAAGTCATACAGGTTTGGAATGTCTGGAATGATGGAATAACCCATCTCCAGCTCACGACAGGCCTCAGTAAATCCTCCACTAGCCCTATGAAGATACTACAGTTCAATAATACAAAGGTTAATGAATTTATAGCTCACTTTAGTAACTCATAATCTTGTCCTTGGTTTGCTCAACTCTTGAAAGACTGGGGTAAGGTTGGTGAAACATGAACTGATGACTGAAAACAATAATCATCCTGAGTTTTCCAAGTAAACAAACTTTATTTAAAACCTTCCAAAATATCATGTGGTATACTGGCATACTGGTTAGAGGTCGACTGATATATCGGTCGGCCGATATATCGGTCTGATATTTGTCATTTTTTAATATATCGGTATTGGCCAATATCCTTGTATAGTAGGGCCGATTTAAAGTCAGGCACGTCGGCAGGCAGCCCCGTGTTATTGGTGCGGTGGAAAGTGCTGCTGCCGCATGTGAAGGACCCCAAGCCAAAACTTTTGGAAGATTCAACAACAGTCCTGGGAGATAAAGGTAGTCAGAGAATTTCACTCTGTAAATGGTGTGGAGAAGTTGGCAGCTCTCACAAACACTGCAGTGTGATTAAGGGCTCCGTTATTCTGCCCCGCTCACAGACAGCAGCGTGCTCGGAAAGACAGCTGTCCTGAAGCTGCCCAGAACGGTGAATGACATTTGTTCAGAAGCATGGTTTGATGCAGACAATAGCCAGGTTTACATCCAACTAATTTGCATTTAGGGATGTCAATATTCGATAATTTCCATGATCGATCATCGTTTAAATGAACATTAAAATAATAACCTTAATGCTGCGAAATGCATCTGCAGCAGTATTATTATAATGTGCATAAGCCACGGCCCACTTGGGAAAAAAAGCTTTCTTACCCGAATTAAAGGGGTTTTAGGCTGAATATAATGCTAGTAGCTGGACTGTAAAATGAATAGATGTGATTATGATCATTTGATAAAATTAAGAGAGCTCGCCATACGTTTGAGATAATTTTACTTTGTTTCCCGTCAAGGAGAACGCTGAATCCGCCTCTTTAAATGGTTTCGTGGTGCTCACTGTTTTTTTTTTAAACGCAATTGCAATGTTTTAAAATGACACTATAGTATTAAAAATAAAATTATGCCAAATCAGAAGGAGACACAAGCGATACGTCTGAAATCGCATACTGCAAGGAGTCTGCAGTGTTTTGATTTGAGGGCGCGGGCAAGAGAATGTCGTGGCGTGTGTCCATTGCAAGATAGAGCTGGCATACCACAACTAGGGCCCTATGATTTCCGCGATGCAGAAAACGCGGAGGGAACCGTGGAATCCAGTCATAAAAACGGAATTTACAGTTTAACACGGAATGGCATGGAATTTGCCTAATTTTGAATGAAATAATCAAAAATCGTTCTGCACATATCCAAATGTTTCCATATTCGCAATGTATCTGAATGTTAAACTATAATATTTTTTATTTTTTTAATGTAAACTAGACGGAAAAGATCAACCTCTTCACATGAGCAAAAAAGTCCTTGGCATAACAACAGAGTGGACCTATACGGTCTATTTAAACTGACCAGTGTAACCTTTTATATGTTCGGTTGACTGTATACTTTGTTTTAAATAATGATCAGACTGCGATGTAAGTTTGAAATTAGAATGCACTTTAGATGTTCTGTGTCATTTATACCAAACACAAATGTTGCTGGTTGCCAGTGTTTTTGCAGCACTACTTTTATTTTTATTTTTTTAATAGATCTTTTTTTTTCTGTTTAATTGATTTTTATTTATGGAACTGTATTTTTTTATTGAAATGTATATTTAAGTTTACATTTATGTTCCAACAAACTTGAAAAATTCTGCTTGATAAATGCTCTAAAACTTTGACATACATATACATATATATATATATATATATATATATATATATATATATATATATATATATACATATATATATATATTACCTGTTTTATATATTTAATACTTTGTCAGTTTATTGATTTGTTTAGTTAACTTTGGATACATTTTTTATTCTAATACCGTGCAGTGCACAAAATTAAGATTTAAGAGATGGTTCAAGTCAGTGCTCAATAAATGATAATAAGTTTAGAAATCCACTTATTATTAGGGTGACATTTTAGCATGCAAATGAAGGGGAAAACTTCAAGATATCGGCCCTAAAAATCGGCAGCACATATCGGCCATCAGCTGACCCTGACCGGGTCGATCTCTAATACTGGTTCACCAAAAGCAATAAAGAAAAAAAATTTATTGTATGATACAATATTGATTATTGATTGACAATAATGTGAAGATGGGCAGAGCTGGCAAAGCAACCATAAATATATTTACAGGCCTGAGGCTTTGGATCCAAGATGTGCACTTGCAAAACTCAACAGCCAATAATTAATCTCCAGAGATTTGAAAACTGCCAACCAACAGCAAAATGCACAGACATGTACCAAGAGGAGTGAGGTGAGGACTGATACGATTGGTGTAACTGCTCATGTCATCTAAAATGCAGCAGACCACAGCAGGAAAACAGTGAACTTGTAACCAAGGAAGTGGTTTGTTCAAATGTGTAAACATCCCTCCCTCTCTCAAAAAGTTACACATTCAGCTTGAAAGTTTACTTTTGAAATTGTAGTGGTGAACGTCTAGAGAATAGCTAGTGGTTGCCAAAACACTTGTTGTATTGTGTCTGCTGAAATGTATTGCTGTCAGAGAATAGATAATTTTGAACATACAAAAATAATTTTTACTGAATAAAATGTACATTTGTGCTTTGCCCATAAAAAGGATTCCTTCAGTGAGTTGGAAGTTGTTTCCAAGGTACTTCTATACGGTTGATAATCAGAAGGTTTTTGGTGTGTTGCAACAGTGGCATACTGCTAGGGTGATGTTGCTCTCTGTAATTGCTAGGTTGTTGCTTAACAGCTCAATATTTTTTTTGGCACCTATATATGGTTCAATGTTTCAGGATTATGGGAAAAGTAAAAGTTTGTGGGAATTTCTGTCTATTTAATGGACCACGAGGCAAAAATCACATGTTTACTTAGATATGAACAGGAAACCTCTTGTCAATAAACTGAACAATTTGAGGAAACATTTGTATTTATAGCACAAATAGAAAATTACACATTTATAATTATAATTGTCAATAATAATTTTAATTCCCTAACCCTAAATCGATAGTGGGAAAATTAGCTGGCATAATATCAAGGTTAAAATACAAATGATACAGAAAGGATTCTACAGCAGTGGCCTAGTGGTTAGGGAGTTTGACTCCTAACCCTAGGGTTGTAGGTTTGAATCTTGGGCCGGCAATACCATGACTTAGGTGCCCTTGAGCAAGACATTGAACCCACAACTGCTCCCTGGGCGCTGGAAGCATCGGGATGTAACAATTCACTCAACACAAGATGTGATACATTTCTTGATATTGATTTCATAATACGATTTTCCTCTCAAATTTTTTTACGAAATGATATACAATATCATGAAATATCAAATAATACAAACTAGAACTTTTTTTTTTAGAAATTTTTAAACAAATCCCAAGTGAAATAAACAAATGATACAAATATCTTAATATAAACAAAATAAGTCTTTGCTAATTCTCTTTCTATTTAAAATTAGAGGCAACCATTGTATTTTAATCACTATCCAAACAAAGATCCTAAATACATGTTAACAAGACTGTAAAATTTCTAAATTTGAAGCAAATACAGAATGGTTTGACTTTAGCTTTGTGAAACTATAATACATTTAAAAAAATCTGAACAAAACAAAAACAGCAAGACGGGTGAATGAGATGCGAATGTCCCTCTCTCACAGCGGGGGGCACTTATGGAGCAGCAGACATTTATATTCTGCTTCCCCTTTAAAGGGAATCCCCGGGTATTAAGACTTGTCATGTCTGTGTGAAATACAGTATGTAGTAGAAAACCCATAAAAGACTTAGTTATTTAAAAAAATCTTTTTATACATATTTTGGACTATAGAGGGCGCAATTATTTCAATGACATCAAATGGTTGCACTCTGTGAGATACTGTTGCTATGTGTTTTTAATTTTACCCGAAACACAACTCAGGATACTGATACGATGCCACATTGTGTGGCTTTTGGTTGTAGTAGCTCACCGAGTGCAACCAGTTGACATCATTTAAATAATGGCGCCCCCAAAATACGTATAAAACGATGTGTATTTTTTAAATAACGTAAATCTTTCATGGGTATTCTATTACATATTCAGTAAGAGACATTATTTACAAGTCTTAATACTCAGCGTCCCCTTTAAACCGAATGCACGTAATGACGCACAAGCAATTTCTTTCTCCACTGTTTACGTTAAAGGCACAATATGTTACTTTTGCTGCTAGAAATCGCATTTTCAAAACAATAGGCTTGTTCAAGATGCATCGGCATTGCACAGAACGATCGGTGTAAAACATCAAAGTACCGCAAGAGCAATTCAAAAGCTTTAAGAGTTGTTTGCTCTCTAATCACACTGTTGTGATACTTTGATGTCATATGCCAATCGGTCTGCACAACGCTGATCCATCGCAAACAAGATTGATGGCTCTATGAAGTACATCGGAGTGATCATGGGAGATGTCGTTTTCCGAATCATGTTCATGGATGTAATTAATACATTTTCAAAAAGTTGAAATCGAGAATCGAATCGAGAGCTTGTGAATCGAAATCGAATCGAATGGGGACAGCTGAATCGATACCCAGCCCTGGTCCCAACAAACCAGTATTTCTGAAGAATTATTTGAAGAAATCAGACTCAGACATTGATCTAATTTTCATAAACATCCTTTCTGTCGCTTTTCCATCATTTATTGCTAAACACAATGCGAGCAAGCTGTCTGAGCGTAATCTCATCTCAGTAGCTGCCATCGAGAACAAAGCTTAGTCTGGGTCTAAGTGACAGCTGATCCAAGGATGTTCCCTCCAGCAGCATTTTACTTCTGAATGATCACAGAGAGGAAGGATGGGACACAGGAGGGTGAGAGGAAAACGACACAACAGAAGGGCCATTCATGGTTGACTGAGGGATTTAAAAACAATTGATAATTGCTGGAGAGAAATGTGATTACAATCCATATTGTTCCGGAGACTCTAAATAACTGTTATTGAGCAGAGGCTTTCTCTGGTCCGCCAGGGTTATGATGATTAACGTTATCTCAGGCTCGTGCCACATAATCAGAAAAGGGACTGACAAACACTGGCCTGTATGTCTTTATGTACAATAAATGAATAACTAGCATCAAAACTGCACACTTGACGTTTGCTTTTGCTGTGCTGGCACTTTGGAAAACTTAATTGCCTTCTATGGTAACTTTTAACTAGATTTTCTAAAGACAATGTAAGTGGGGCTTACCAGTGCAAAAACTCAGTCACTAGGGAGTTCTAGGTGGTTGCTAGGGATCTCTGTCACTCCCAAACGTCTATGATAATCTCAAAATAATCCATATTATTTAAGCATTCACTCAAGTAATAGAGTTGCTTGCTATATTAGGTTTGATCTTCTGTAACTTCTCCAAGTCTGATGGCACATCCTAATCTGTTACATAGGATGAAAAGATCTCAATCCTACTCTGTGGGCAAAATTCTCTCAAATCTTGCTTCTATTCCACAATAACCCCCTCCACTGCTCAGGGACTTTGGGGAAGTCGTGGCCTAGTGGTTAGAGAGTTTGACTCCTAACCTAACCCTAGGGTTGTGGGTTTGAATCTCGGGCTGACAATACCATGACTTAGGTGCTCTTGAGCAAGGCATCGAACCCCAAACTGCTCCCCGGGCGCCACAGCATAAATGGCTGCCCACTGCTCTGGGTGTGTGTTCACAGTGTGTGTGTGTGTGCACTTTGGATGGGTTAAATGCAGAGCACAAATTCTGAGTATGGGTCACCATACTTTGGCTGAATGTCACTGTCACTTTCAAGGCAAGGGATTGAAACTTTATCGGTGGTCAGCTTAGTCTGCTGGCTTTTGTACTCATCTCAAGCAATTATGGCTCAAAACAATTATGACAAGTGTCGTTCTCCACAAAACATTGTGTTGTTTTGGGCACATATCCACAGCCTGGTCATCCAACTATGTGCAATGAAACTTGCCATGAGAAAATGTGAAAATGCTCTGATGGGAATATAATATTGGTCACTAGTATAATATTCAAAGATTTTTGTCTCAATTGATTAAGTTGTACAAAAATGTGCAAAGATTGACTTGAATACACATCTACTACGTTGAACATGTTTTTTAATTATTGAATTAAAACTCATTTTGATAGCTTTTGTGGGGATTAAAGTCGAAAATCAAAAAGTCAAAGGTGGCAGGGTAGGCTATAACTTTTTCAACCCGAGATTAAAAAAGAAAAGAAAAAGAGTCAAAATGATGAATTTCTGAAACTGATTAATTTCTGTTAACTCAAGCCTATTTAATGTCCAGTTAAAGTATTTTAGTTTAATGGTTACACCACTATAAATCTGAATACATGTGGGAAAGTTTTAGGCCTAAAAAACATTCTTTCAAAAATGTATGCAACCAACATGAATAAAACGTGTATTATTAAAACTAGATTTTTACGCGATGTATTATTTTTAACGATCTCGAACATCCTTATTTGACATTAACCTACATATAACGTACACATATTTACTATATCATGTTATGAAAAATATCTGAAGTGTGACGCATGTGCAGAAGACTCAACTTCTCTCGCATCTTGTTATCAGCATCATCAAGATCCAAAATAATCTTTTAAGTGATGGAAATTTGCTCATAAAAGTTGCTCGTTTAGCTAAACTCACCTTGGAGCTCACGCTCAGTCTATCCATGCGTATGTCTCCGTTTGTTTCCGGGACAGGGGTGGACTCGCTTGGGGTCCCGTTCTTCACTTCGTCTTCATGGTCCGATCCAACACTGCTCGGTATCGGTATGCCATCAGTCACATACTCTTTCTGGCACTTTAAGTTGTGCTTCTGCAGCAGTTCTGCGGTCTCTGCATCCATCACGATGAGCTCTAGTTGGCCCGTTATGCCTCGTATTCGGGACACCACCTGTTGATGCTTCTCGTCCTCCACATTCTCCCCGTTCACGAACACCAGTTTGTCCCCGGCCAGCAGACCTGCAGCGGCGGCCGGAGAGTCGGGCTCCACGTGCCGAATGAACTGACCTAGCTTGTTCTTTTCGCCGTGGAGATGAAAACCGTAGCCGTTGTCCCCTTTTTCTAAGACGCAAAGCTTTGGCCTGAGGTTGCTGGTCATTTTGAAACTTTGAAACTTACAAATACACAAAATAAGCAGTCTGGCTAGACTTAAAGTTGGAGGCAAAAACGAAAAGTAGCTATGTGAAGTGAAAACGCCCACTCCGCGTCTTCACTGTGTTGTTGCAACACTGCAAGTCAAATCGCAGTTTTCTTTGAAGTGTAGACAGTCAGCGCTTCACGGACCCGCCTCCGTCTTTTACTCTCACTGATTGGAACTTTCACCTGTCAATCAGAAGGACGTCATGGCGCGAGTTCTCTGGCACGGTAAAAGGGGCTATGGGACTCAACCAGAAACGTTCTTGATTCATTTTGGCATTTTGTTCATACAAGAACACTTCATAAATAATGACACTGATGTTTTGTTTGGATCTTTGACTTTTGGAAAGCAATATGAAAATGTTTTCTTTCTTTTCAACCTAATTATATCTATATTAAATCCTGGTGTACCTCCTGTAAAAAAAATGCAAACAAAACTTTGAATGTATGCTCACTCTATAATTTTGTATAATTTTAATGTTTTGTAGGAAAGTTTGGTATTTTTATTGTTATATGATCTGTAAATATTTTTCCAGTTATTTATATATTTTGAATGTAATTTTTTTTTTTTTTGATATTTTATTTGTAGTATTATTTCTCTCTCTTCTGAATTTTAAGTGCTATATATTGTTTGGCCATCCTTGAACCCCTGCTCTTTTCCTTGGCATATGTTTTTTTTTTAAGTATTGAATAAATAAATAAAAAAGGGACAGTAAAAGTAGCAAAAAGTAGATAAGTAGAATTTTTTAAAACTATTTAACTGTATTTTTATAATTGTAAATTAGTTTTATCTTTTAAAACCAGTTAAACCTTGTAACATTATTGTATTGTTATTAAGCCTGAATTTTTCCACAGTTTGTACATGAAATATGGACACATTATTATAAACAACAATTGTGTTGTTGTTGTGATATTTTCTGAAATGTCTTAAACAGTTTCTGTATAATATCCACAATATATCTAATATATATAAAAAAGTTTATTTAAAATAGTTCTGTGATGAATTAATGAACGTATCAGGACATAGTTGGAATTCAATGGCATGCTTCTGCATTACATGGTCAAATAAAATGGTAACATTTTGCCATATACATTTCTAGTACACCTCTGTTATGTGCAGAGTAACAGTCTTTCATATCAAATAAGCAAAATTATCATGATCTGATTTTTGAATGTACTAGCTTTGATGAGAAATATCTATACCAACATTAAAAGTTGTTTCATTATAATCAAAACTCGTTACTGTGGAAACATTTTAATTTCTTTCATTCAATAATAATAAAAAAATATAAAGATTTGCTTGCAGAAATCATCTGCCTGTCGACATACCAGAGCAAAGTTATGAGAATCACACCCTAAGTTTTATTACTGTTTAATCACAAATGGTATTTACTCTGGAGTGTCAAACTAAATGTTCAAATACTAAAAGACTAAGAAAAACTCTGTAGCATTGTGTGATTATGTGCTTTTTTTAAAATTATTGTATTTATACCAAGAGACTCAATAATTCAGTCATTATACCTTACTCTGTGTTTGGCTTCACATGCTTGAATACACTTTACTGTGGCTATAATGGCTCGAAATTAGTCAAGCAAGGAAGAGCATGTATGTTTGTGCAATGAGGCAAGATTGCTTCATATGAGAAATAAGCTATCCTTAATGTTACACAGTGCAAACTCTTCAATTGAAGAAAGTGAAGAAAAAAAATCAGCTTACCACTCAGACAGCATCTTTTATCGCAATGACTGACGTGTGGAGCAGCAGCACATATTATGGCTACTGGCTAGTATGATGAATTTTTATGACACCGCTTGTAAAGAGTTTATCACAGCAGTTGATACATACTGGGCACAGTGTGAGGGATCTGCGGCTCAAACTGCCATCCATCCCTATGTACAGATGTATTCTGCCATCTAGTGTCTCATTAGAAAACTAACAACCGGACCACTTAATACATTTATAAACACACAATAAGTTATAACCGGACCCAGATGTAATCTGTGGACAAATAAGATGTGCTTTCCGTGCTGTAGTACTTTTTTTTGTAGGTGAAGGCTTAATCAAACTGGTCAAAATGTTTTTTTTTTTATAAATAAAGAAAAGTAATTACGCTTTAATTGATGGTTGGTATACTTTAATCAACTCATTGCACCAATATGATAGTTTTGCACTTTTTACAGTTGTTTAGAAGTTATAGTCATATACAATATGCCATCAATATCTCCATCAGTGCATATTAACAGGGTTCTGTAATTAATAGCAATAAATACTCAGGGCTTTTTGCCTTGTGTTTTTTGCTATTTTTATTTTATTTATCCTTTATTTCACCAGGATAGTCCAATAAGATTATTATTATTTTCCTTTTAATAACACGGCTGGTTGCAAAACCATCCATGACATCATGAATGTTCCAGAAAACTAGTTAATGAATGCAAATCTTCTCATTAGTAAAGCAGAGTCCGATACAATGCATAGAACAGGAAGCCTGTTTGGTCCTCTATTCAACTTTTTTCTTTCTTTTTTTTTTTATTTTTTTTTACAGCAGGCACATTGCAGTCCTAGTGGGCCCGAGATGGCATCAAACAGTCAGTCTTGATTGGTGCTTTAAACGTCAAGCTTGGTTCCAGATATGTGGGAATGCAGTGATGCCTTCCAGTCACCACTGCATATCAGAATTGAGTATATGAGAGGGCGGCTGCGTGTGGCTCTTGTACTGAGTGTGAAGGCATTGCTCCGCATGTGGGGAGTCGTGGCCGTCCAGCCAGTCCTCGTAGAGGCGCTGGACCTCTGGGTTGGTTTCAGGCAGTCGGACAGGTAAGCTGCTATAGTGTTCTTCCATTTGCTGGACCAAAGGACGGTCAGGACGACCTCCCTCTCCCTCAGCTTGTCCTCGTCCACTTAAACAGCCTGCAAGGGGAAAAGGAGAGATAAGGAAGGAAACGGTCAAAGATGAAACATTTATCAATGCACATAATTAATAATGGTAATCATTTAATATCACAAATATATTTATATCCAACATTTAATGAGGACATAGGAGACTTCTTTCAAAAACATAAGAAACACTGATCCCCAATATTTCAGTAACTTTTCTGGACTTTTTTTTTTATTTTATTTTCCATCCAAACCCTATATTATGTTCAAGCTTAAATAAATGACAGCACCTATTAAGTCAGCTAAAAACCAAAATAAATGTTATTTAATATTTGAAATATGCTCGTTTTTTAAAAATATGTATTGCATACCTCCGGGGCAGGAAAGCACCTCTACTAGGTGGTAGGGCACTTTGCCTTTCCTCATTCTGTGAACTAAAGTCTGAATGTTCCGGAAGCCATAAACTGCAGCAAACTGCAGGAGAGTCTCTCCATCACGCTCTAGCACCACCTCCTGAAAGTCTCGATTCCTGGTAGGAATACATGAGGGATAATAATAAGGATTATCAGTTAGTAATGACTACAGATTCAGAATTTCTGATTAATAAAGATGATCCATTTACAGTCATCAACACTGGCTGGTTTATCTCTCACCTGAGTGTCTTATACACAATCTCTTGGACGTCAATGCCAAACAGCTCTTTGGCTGCATGTTTGAAAATGTGCTCCAGGAAGCCTTCAGATCCACGACCTTCATGCCTGGTCACACCAAGGTCACTGGTCTCGCCAAATCTATAACAAACACACACATTTCAGGATTATTATCCAGCCTCATTACTCTCTTGTGTGCCTCTAAGTTTCAACACTTCAGCAAGACTCTGACTGCCTTTGCTTCAATAGGATAAATGTAAAGAACTATGGGATTTTGCTTACACATGATCCAAAGGAGCAGGGGCCACTTCTTCTACAGTAACTTGGCTTTGTTCCATTAAGTGGAGAATCTCTCCTATAATAATAATAATAATTAAAAAAAAAAAGGTAATTAAGTAACATTTCTGGAGTCCCAAGATCACAAAAACATCCTCAATTGAAACCTGTGCAACATACAATAAACCTGGCTGATCATTTCCAAGGAGGAAAGATAGATCAGGGAAATATTATATTAGGAAAAATAAATCTGTATAATTTGATCTAAAGCAGGTACTTGTTAATAATGGATCTGAAAAGGTAACCGGAGAATGAGCCCAGCATCTCCTCGCAGTCGTACCTGATGTCAGCACACAGTCCACATCTCTGGTCTCCAGAATGCTGTTGTAGTATTCCTCTCTCACAGCTTCAAGCTTCTTATCAAAGCAGGGAGCCACCACCACATGGAAAATCTGATCTGGGGTCAGCTTCTACAGAGAAAACACAGATTCGGTGCCTCATACAGTCACCACTAATAAGAAATGGACAGTTTTTACAGTGATACAGTAAATAAAAAGGGCCACATTTTTCACAAATACATTTCTATGACTTTTCCATGAGTTTTGGGAAATTATTTGATTCATTTTATTAATAATCACAATTTATCTACTAATATTTGGAATAGATTTAAAATATTACACAAAAATGAACATTTTAGAGCAAAGCAAAACTAGCCAAACAGGTTCTCCAGTGAGCCGTAGAAACCTCTCACCTGTTGTCTGGCAAAATAGTCTTTGACCATGGAGCCCATGATCTGTTGAGGGGATCTTGCGGTGCAGATGTGTGGTGTGACCAGGCTACCAAGAACACGCTCTGCATAGCGAATCCATCCTGTGCAACACACACACACAAGAGGAAAATAAAAAAAGTGACTACCATTCATTGCTATGAGAGGCTGAAACTTAATGTGACATTTATTTATATTTGACCAAAATCGAAGCTCTGACCATAATTCAATAATTATGCACTAAATAAATCATGACAAAATTACTGTATCTTGAACTTGTATTATGGTACCACAGTTGTGTATACACACACACACACACACACACACACAAACTGCAATTGAACTAATTATACTGCAAGTCACACTGACTGGATAAACACATCAGCTTAGTGATAATCATTTTCAGAAAATGAAATCATTCACTGAGTGTGAGGAGGAAAGTTGTGAAAAGTGCAGGAAGGGAGTGTGAGGCAGCGTTCTCTCATTTATCTCACAGCTGCAGAGTGCTGTGGCTATCTAACACAGTCCCACCCATTCACACAAAACCCACACTTACTGCACCACATTTGGCTCTTATCTACATTTAGAGACAAAATGTTTGAGGAACACAAAGTCTTGAGGTTCACACAAAGGTGCTTAAAGGGGTTATATGATGCTTTTTAAAAGAACATTATTTGGTGTAACAGAATAGATTGACATGCTTTATTTGAAAAATAATGTTTTTTGAACATTACTGTACTTTATTTGTAGGTCATCTATGCCCTGCCTCTCTCAAATGCATCATTTTCTTTAAGGTCCCTCCTTCTGACAAGCACAGTCTGCTCTGATTGGCCAGCTGACCCAGTGCAGTTTGAATGGCCGAACACCGCAAGCACTCGTCAGAAATGAAACACCCCTTTCCATAATCATAAGCTTGATCTTTCAAAATAAATGTACCGTATTTTCCAGACTATAAGTCACACTTTTTTTTATAGTTTGGCTGGTCCTGCGACTTATAGTCAGGTGCGACTTATTTAACAAAATTAATTTGACATGAACTAAGATAAATTAACCAAGAGAAAACATTACCGTCTACAGCCGCGAGAGGGCGCTCTATGCTGCTCAGTGCTCCTGTAGTCTACACTGAAGACAGAGCGCCCTTTCGTGGCTGTAGACGGTAATGTTTTCTCTTGGTTCTAAATAAATGCGACTTATTGTCCAGTGCGACTTATACATTTGTGTTCAAAATTATTCAACCCCCTTGACTTGCAAGACAATTTGCTATGGAGGATAACATTTTATGAAATCAATTTAACAAAGGCATCAGTAAAGTATTAGAGAAAGTTTGTTAATACATTTGTGTGATTCTGAGAATGGAACATTGATGAATCATGATAAAATTCGAATTGGCTCTAAACATTCATGTTCAAAATTATGAGCTTTGCCTTTTTTGTAGCAGACATACCATGGGTCCAAAAAGTTCCAGTTTGGTCACATCACTCCATATAACATTCCTCCAGAGCTCCACAAGTTCACACAAATGAATTTTATCAAGTTCAAGTTGGCTTTTTGTTCTTCTTGATCAAGAGTGGTATTCTGCAAGATGTCTCAACATGAAGGCCATACTTGTCTAGTGATCTTCTTACAGACTGCATTGAAATGGTTTTCCTCCTTTCATCGGGTCATTTTGCAAGTCTTTGGCTGTACATTGCAGGTTTTTTCTCAGTTGCTCTGATTAAACATTTTATGATATTGTACTTTTCGCTTTCCACCCTCAAAGGTTTTCTGGTAAAACACACTTCAAGCTAAGAATTAAGGCTGAGAGCTGTGTCTCTAGGAACTTTCAATGTCTTGGAAATCATCATATAGCCTTAGCCTTCCTAAAGTACTAAGATATTTCTTCTCTTCTGCTTTTGTGAAATCTCTGTTGACATTTTTGCTACTCAACTTCAATACATGCATGGGGTAACTGTATGTGTAAAGGCTCAAGCTAATTCTGTTTTTAATAGAGTTTCTAAAGGCTTAATTGTGTTTTGAGACTGTCTTATTCCCCACCATGCAAATAAGTGATTTAAAAAGAGTAATGTTGAATAATTATGACATAGCAGTATTATTAAAAAATCAAATATATTCATTATATATTGACAATACCACTTTTAATATGCCAGTGAACTGTTATAGATAGAGGTATAGATAGAACCTAATAGAGGTTGAATAATTTTGAACACACCTGTACATGTTTTTTCCTCGTCAAGACGTATTGTTGGACTGATGCGACTTATACTTAGGTGCGACTTATAGTCCGAAAAATAGTCAAGACAGTTAATAATTTCCTAATTTGTACCATCAGTTCCAGCCTGAAAGGGGAACAGAATTGTTGACGGACAAAATGATGAAGCTTGTATGTGTTTGCAGTACACAAGCCACGGACGGTTAAGACAGCTAACATCTCTCTCTCTCTCTCTCTCTCACACACACACACACACACACACACACACAAACACACGAGTACTGTTCTGTTCTGCAGTAAGTAATCTTAAAGTTTCCTAAATGCATCTACTTTCTGAAGGCCAAATAAAGTGCTTTTGCTTTCGCCTAGATACACACAGCATCTCCCTGACATGGCTGCTTCAACACTAACTGCGGTTACGGAAAACATTTAAAAAAGGCATTACGCAAATATTTCCACATAGTGAAGTAGACATGTGGGAGCGTGTTTAAACGAGCCGTTTAGGAGGGCGAGTCTTAACTTTTATAAAGAATATCTCTTTGGATTTGACTTGCAACTTTACAGATCTTCTTCATGCACCAAGAGCTTGTTACACTCCAAAGAGAAAGGAACAATTGAAATGACATCATATAACCCCTTAAATTGTGTTGCAGGAAAGATGTCAGTTGGCAACCACATCACCTATAATTTTCAGGAGTTTTCCAATGATATAAAGATCAAACTGAAATCTCAGGCTTCTTGCATTCAAAACTGACAGCATAACTAAATGAGCTAATATTGATTTTATAAACGAACATGCAATGTGGTGAAAATCTATGTAGACCTAGTTGCACATTGCCATTTTGATAGCTTTATATTAGCACAAGCTCTTTCTGGTGAAATGAGTCCTTACAATGTGTGTTGGTTGAGCTTAAGTGGTTATCACGATGGTCTTACCTGGACATGAGGATGTGAACATTGGCATGGCATTTGAATCGTGAAGTTTACGACGGAAACGCTGAACAAATTCTCTCTGGCTTTCTAAAATGCTAAAACTTGCAGCGACTGTAGTGTCAAAGACATAATGAACCCCTAAAGAGACAGATGAAAGAGGCTTTTAAAACAGTAAGAAAGAACTTACATACCATGTACCAGGGTTATCGTCCTTAACAAAAACTATTAAAAACCATTTAAGACTGAAATCCAACATAGTTTTAACATTAGATGGAAAAATACCTAAAAAAAATTTGAAATGTGTCCTTGGCACTAATTGGAATAAGCTTAAAAACACTTACATTTCTAGCTGTAAGTAAACAAACTAGAACTTGAACTAAAATTAAATTAATAAGATAAATGCAAACATAAGAAAAATAAAACAACAGAAAAACATTTTTAAATGAAAGCTAATCAAAATTAATAAAAACTATAGTAATATATACAGTAAAAGATACTGAAATATCACGTATGTGTACAAATATTTAAGACCGTTATTAGCTCAGATTGCACGTGGCAAATGTTTACAACAGTATGTGAACATTTTGATTAAGGAGATTGGCAAATGTGACAGTGACTTCATGGCGTCCAAACGTACCCACACTCTTTAGGAAGCCACAGAGTTTCTTTGCAGCCGCTGGAACATCCAGCTGAAATTTAATAGCAAAAAATGGCAGCGACTGGGGACAGACGGACATCACGAGAACTTTGTGCCTTGAAGTGTCACATTTCTGCCAAAGACAAATTAAAATACCATGAGATACATCCACACAGATCATCTTTTCAGAATCTGGCATATAATACCTTATTGAGGGCAAGCACGTGGTTGATCTCATCCAGATTTTGCTGAGAAATTCTCTGGCTTTCATTCTCCGATACGCAGCCGTCACATGCCAGACACGCACTCAACAACACCTGCTGAACTGAGGTAGACTCTTTCACCTGAGGAAAAACCATGAATCAGATTATTAACATCCACACGTCCAAAACAAACACAAACAAAACAACAGATGCAAACCACAGCTTATCAGATGAGTGCAGCTCAATGAGTGTGTTTCACACATACAAGTGCATCTCAATAAATTAGAATGTTGAAGAAAAGTATATTTCATTAATTCAACTCAAATTGTGAAACTCGTGTATTAAATTAAATGCACACAGACTGAAGTAGTTTAAGTCTTTGGTACTTTTAATTGTGATGATTTGGGCTCACATTTAACAAACACCCACAAATTAAAATACTTCATAAAACAAAAATTTTTTTTGTGAATTTTTGGCCTTCATTTATGTTTGTATGTTCATTTACTGTACAAGTACTCAATACTTGGTAGGGGCTCCTTTTGCTTTAATTACTGCCTCAATTCGGCGTGGCATTGAGGTGATCAGTTTGTGGTACTGGTGAGGTGGTATGGAAGTCCAGGTTTGTTTGACAGTGGCCTTCAGCTCATCTGCATTGTTTGGTCTCTTGTTTCTCATTTTTCTCTTGACAATACTCCATAGATTCTCTCTGGGGTTCAGGTCTGGTGAGTTTGCTATTGATTCCACCCTCAATACCCATGGCTAAAGTGCCCTTGAGCAAGGCACTGAACCGCCAGTTGCTCCCCGGGTGCTGGATCTATTGCTGCCCACTGCTCCGGGTGTGTGTTCACTTCTCACTGCTGTGTGTGTGCACTTGGATGGGTTAAATGCAGAGCACCAATTCCGAGTATGGGTTACCATACTTGGTAAATGTCACAACTTTCACTTTGCTTGACACGTCTGTGTGTGGTGGCTCTTGATGCCTTGACCCCAGCATCAGTCCATTCCTTGTGAAGTTCACTCAAACCCTTGAATCGATTTTGCTTGACAGTCCTCATAAGACTGCAGTTGGTTGTGCATCTTTTTCTTCCACAATTTTTCCTTCCACTCATCTTTCTGTTAACATGCTTGGATACAGCACTCTGTGTATAGCCAGCTTCTTTTTTTGTAATGAATGTTTGTGGGTTACCCTCCTTGTGAAGGGTGTCAATGATTGTCTTCTGGACAACTGTCAGATCATCAGTCTTCCCCATGATTGCGTAGCCCAGTGAACCAAACTGAGATAACATTTTAAAGGCTCAGGAAACCTTTGCAGGTGCTTTCAGTTGATTAGCTGATTTGCATGTCACCATATTCTAATTTGTTGAGATTGTGAACTGGTAGGTTTTTGTTAAATGTGAGCCAAAAAAAATTACAATTAAAAGAACCAAAGACTTAAAATACTTCAGTCTGTGTGCATTGAATTAATTGAATACATGAGTTTCACAATTTGAGTTGAATTACTGAAATAAATTAACTTTTCCACGACATTCTAATTTATTGATAAGCACCTGTATTATATATATATATATATATATATATATATATATATATATAATATAGTTCATGAATCGTTCATATTTTGGGGGAACGTGAACTGAAAGTGCTGTATTAATGCCTGATGAACGTTACTGTGAACTCGTTCATTCTGGTGTCTGTGAATGGCACGCTCTCTCAGGTTAACTTCGTTCAATAGGGTGCCAGATTTCTATAGAGCCTTCCAGGCGAAAACCCGGCTAAAACACACCGTAAACAGGTTATAATATGTAGCGGAAAAAACACCAAATCAGGCAACACCACCAGTGTTGCACCGCTGTCCGCCGCATGCGTGACGCATGCGTGACGCGTCATCAAAAAAAAAAAAAAAAAAGACATGGAGGCGAGCAAGAAGGCGTATGATCATTTTAAATATTTTTATGATGTTTATGATAAGGTCGGTGAGAATGGGAGACAAAGCATTAAAGCAACAATGGCGAAATGCTGTCCCCTCAATGCTAATGTAAACCCTGGTTGGATAAGGATTCAAAATTGGATATGAAGATGAAATCTGACGCATAGCTTCATTGTTAAAACTGATAAAATAATTGCTGTCTGTGATTCCATATGGGCTGTGGCAATAATTTTGAAAAATAATAGCTCGCAGCAACATGTGGAAAAAAAGAACTATGAACTAGTTCATTTTTGGAACTTGGTGAAATTTTGTAGTTTGAACTATGAACTGAACTTCATTTTAAACTACATTTTAAAAATGTAGAAAGTGAACTTTCCCAACACTGTGTATGTATATATATATATATATATATATATATATATATATATATATATATATATATATATATATATATATATATATATATATAAATGAGACATACCTCTCCAGTGGCAACACCTTTCTCCTGCAGTGAGTTTATTCCTTCATCACTCTGTTTCTTGTTGCACTAAGAAGTGGAATTGAGAAAATAAACAGTGTTTCATGACTAAACAATACATGGGTGACATAAAGCATGAGAACAGCTCAGATTCAGACGAAAAACAAAAAACAATACACAAGTATTAAAAGGTTTTATTACCTGTTTAGTGCAATTCGCACACTTTTCTTTTTTCCGTCCTATACTGACTTCAGACATTGTATAAGGAGCTCCTGATATGTTCAGTGCCATAAATTACTCCCTGTAAAAGATAATAAAACAGTCTCTCTGCAGCTTTCTGTGTTTATAGGGCATTCTGGATGTTGTATGACACATATTTATCCTAAAGAGGGGGGATTAGAGTTCAAATACAGTTAGAAACAGTCAGTTATTAACCTCAAACATTCCCCTAAGCACCAATTTAAGGGAAATGTGGTAATTTTAGGTTCCCATGATGCGCTCTATTCAGTTTCACCTAATTACCGTTTTGAGGATCTCTCATGCTTTTGTACATAAACACTGGTTAAGCGGTTGGATTAAATTCATTTTCATTTTCTCAACATGTAATAGGGTAACGTTAATAAATAAATATTATCAAAAACGCCGAGGACTCCTTAGATAACACGTGACATTTACTTAACCACCTGTCCTATAACATAACCGACCGTCTGAGTACTAAATAACCTAACCCTAACTACAACAAAACACAAATTGGCTACAAAACTCACATAAAAAAAATCACATGAAGACCTTATTGTTCAGGGGAAGCCCAGGAGACGAAACAGCAGTAGGTCTTTACAGCAGGAACTTCTCCTATTGACACCTGGAAGCGCGAGCTGGTCATCAGAAAACAGCGCACTGCGGTCATACAACACTCATGTTCCTCCAGTCATCCGTTTCACAACTCCGGCTAATCCTAACTGCACACATTCGAGGTAGAAGGATCGCGGCTTGTCTTGACTCCTGTGCATCCGACTCCATTGTCCTTTAGCGGTGTCAGATTCGTCAATGAACCGTCCTTTTGAGTCGGATCTTTTTAAATTAATCGGTTGAGCCATTGAGCCGAGTCACCGACTCATTGAACCAATCATGTCCGATTCGTAAAGATTTCCCTTTACCGTCCTTTTTGACCATATCTGATTCATGATTGAACGACATTGTTGGACGTTCGACTCGCCGTGACCCCGATTAACAACCAAATACGGTTTTAGTGTTGTTTAAAGCGCAAATTCTGTTTATATACATTACTTTATTACGAGTCGAATCATGGCTTCAACAAAATGAACGGGGACGTAATACATTTACAACAATGATCCCTTTTCAGTTAACACTAGAAAAATGTGCCTACAGTCATGCCATCTATCCTATGCCACACACACATGCACGTAAAAGAACCTCTGAATTGTTTCTTTGAATCAGTTCATAGAACCGATTTGTTTGAAAGATCCGATTCGCGAGAACGACTCCTTGCCACGCATGCGTGTATCAACAACTCTGATGTCAATTCCTCTTCAACCGTACAATGCTTGACTTCCTGTAAATAATAATTTCAGTATGTTTAAGGATAGGTATTCTCATATATGACATTTTAATAAGCGCATGAAATCAGTTACTAAAACAGTTTGAATTTTATAGACGTTTTCAACCATGGGTTAACTGTTAGTGCAGTCTTGTTATTCCCTTCATACATATATTTAAGATGATTTACGAATCACGAGCCACGACTCGAGCTCTCTTTTTGAACTTTAAGAATGAGATCACACTCGTGCAGGAAGCAGGCGTCCTGTAGAGGGCGTGTTTTATCCAATCAGAACGGAAACCGCGGAGCGGAAATCGACGTCATTTGAAGGCGGTGCTACGCGTGTTACAAGACCTACACATTTTATTTCCTTAATCTGTTTCGCCCCATTTTTTTATTGCAAATGTCCAGCATTTAGATTTAATATATTTTTGAAAATAACAAGTTGTATTTGTCTGAAAGAGGAACGCGACGTATTAAGGTAAATAAGATGTCAGATGCTTTCACATGCTGTCAGTTAATGGCAGGATATCAATGATCACATTGATGAAGGTGTTGTTCTTGTGCTATTTCAAACGTATATAAAGCTGATCGTTTTTTTATTTATGATACTATATATAGTATGTTGTTCATAAAACATATTTGTGCAGTGTCACAGATGAGCCTTCAGTTGTATAAATTTGCTGCAAGTGTTGTGGGATGTTATGATGAGTGCAGTGAGGATTTCTCCAACTAGATCTTTTACCTGTATTTGACATGTATTTTCACAGATGGGGTATATGGTCGTGGAGAAACACACATCTGATCTTCTCCATCTGAAGAGGTCTCCTGGGATCAGATCATGGTCTCTCCTTGTTGGTATGAGATCATTTTTAAAAGGGGATTTGGTGGCTAGAAGTGTGTAGTCTAACATGTGTAAAGTATCTTTATATGTCTTCATGCCTCCTCTTTTTTTTTTGCAGGAATTGCTTCAGTTGGACTAGCAGCAGCCTATTACAGTGCTGGTGAGAAATGATTCCTGAATGTCTGATAATCCAGAAAGTGTATAAGTATATAAGATGTTTTTCCTTTCATTGTAGACAGCGTGTTATGGAAGATGTTCTACGTGGCTGGCTGTTTTTTTGTAGCCTTACAGAATATGGAGGAATGGGAGGTGGGAGATGTTTTACACCCACTACATCCGTCTTTCAGTGATGTATTCAGCTGTCCTGACTAACAAATAGTCTGTTTCGTTTGTCTTTAGGAGGCAGTATTTGACAAATCTAAGAGTGAGATCGAATTAAAGACGTTTAGTCTCTATACCGTGATACTGACTATGTGGAAAAGAGGACATGAGAAAGGTGAGTTTTGTGTAAGCTGTTGATATTTGTTTGGCACTACATGACTGCTCAAGTTGAATGTTGTTTCCTCGGGGCTCAGTGGTGTTAGATCTGCGGCACCTGCGGGACGTGAGTGTTCAGGAGGAGAGGGTGAGGTATTTGGGGAAGGGTTACCTGTTGGTGATGCGTCTAGCGACAGGCTTCTCTCACCCTCTTACACAGAGTGCCACGCTGGGCTCCAGGAGGTAATTAAAGCTATATATATTCTGGTTTTAGATTTAAAAAAAAAATAAAAAAAAAAAAAAAATAATAATAATATATATATATATATATATAATTAATTCCTGAGATCCTTCAGTGTCACTGATTTTAATATTTGACCACCATATCAAAGTATTAGAATGATTTCTGATGGATCATGTGACACTGAAGACTGTAGTAATGGCTGCTGAATATGCAGCTTTTTAAAAATATATTAAAATAGATAAGTGCTTTTATATTGTAACAATAAATAGTAATATAACAAGTAAATATTTACATTAAAAACCACTTTTTATTTATTTATAGTAAAATAGTACTTTTCAGGGTACTCAAAGAAGCTTTACAAGAGATAAAAACAGCAAAGTACTACATTAATACCAGTTTTTTTTTTTTCTTACATTCAGTGATGTGGAGGCACTTGCTGCACTTCTGAAGCGCTTCTTGGGTCTTGAAGAGTTACAGCGACGTTTGGCAGAAGAAGAGTTTCCTGATGATGACGACACTGAAGATCTGGGATTGGGCGATAGCAGTGATTCAAAAGATGAAGATGAACTTTAAAAAGCTCAGGTGGAAGACACTGTGTCAAGCCTTACATGAAACAACCAAACATTCCAGTCTTCCGAACATCATGATGACAATCCCAAAGCATGAATTGTTATTGTGGCGTTGCGTCTTCAAAGAGGCATTACCAGATGACATTCAGCACTTCTGCAGGATTTCTCTGTATACTTTACTGCATGCATAACTAAATTCGACAGTTGTGAAATAACTGCATGAAGAATTTATTTTCTTTGGTCAAAGATCAGGTGGTCATGTGCTCTGATTTTCCATGCATGCCTACTCAGATCACACTGTGCCTTTATACGCTGTTTGAATGTTTTTTTGTAAATGTGTAAATATTATTTTTGATTCTAAATCTTTTTTTTAAGCTTCTCAAGCAAGAAGAATAAATATTAAACACATGGCAGCTGCTTAGAAATCAGGGGTATGGTTTTTACAATTGATGTGGCCACTTGTTTATTAGATAAGGAGTATACTTTGTTACACATTACACTTTTGTTTAGAATAAAATCATTTGATAACATTGGTTTAAACTGGATTATCATTCCTTTTAGTTTGACATGGTTGCATAATCATTAAATCTGTAGGACCGGAATATCCAATGTGGTTGGGGAAAAAACAAACCAGTAGACTATGGATGTGTTATGTTAGTAATACAGTAACTTTATTTGGACTAGTACAATAAATACTGGAAAAATTACAGCAAAGAAAAATATTTCAGTAATAGAAAAACAAGCACTATTGCTCTTCCATCTTAGCTCTAAACATAGAAAGAAATCACAATTCGTCACTGACTTGAACGCTTAGTCTCAGAAATGTGTGATTTGTTTTCTAACAGGAGACCTTCCTGTGCTGTGACGGAAAGATAGTCATTCATCCCAATTTCACACCTACACCAAATAACACTTGATTATGACAAGATTTAGACTAAAATATGATGCGATTTGCACTATGAACTGCTTTGTGTCTAATGTGGACCTGGCCACAAAAAATGTACTACAGCTAACATCTTAAGTATTAAAGCAGTCAATTAATCACAGATCATTTTGGGAGAATATAATAGATCCGAGAGAAACCTGGAACAAGTCCTCAAAAAGAGGATTAGAAACATCAATACAATATTAATACTCCAGTTATTGGTCTACAATTAAGCAGCGAAGCATCATTTCAGTACGAGCCGAGATGATTCACTCTGGACTGCCAAGCATTTCACATCGGTGACCATATGCATTTTGTTTTTAGCTTGTGCAATAGTGAGACAATACGTATTTTTAAGTAACAAATATTCCATTATTATCTATTATTACCGTAAACATTAATAAGAAATCAATTAATCAGATCTCTTAATTGTTACTCTCATCCAGGAATGTTTTTTTTATACACATCTTCCCTTTTAAATATACAATTATTGCAGCATAATTTAAGATGTTCAGCAACAACAAGAGAGCCAACCAATATCATTCAGAAAAGAAAAACAATGCTACAGTAAACATTTTAACTAGTAGTGCTAAAGCATCAGTAACCACTCACGACTGGTAAACACCGATCTCAGCGATGTGCGTAACTAGATTCCAGATGTATAATATGTGGATTTGAGTACAGCCAGGCCTTGACTTGCAGTCCGCATCATTAGGTTAGATAAAGAAATACATATGAACATGAATGCAGTTTTGACAGAACCTTTAGCAGACTTATGCAGGTTATGCAGTGATCACTACATCCTGGCACTTAACTACGCACCCATGCTAGAAATTAGTGATTTTTAGTTTTCACAGTCACGTGTGATGATCTACAGAAGTCAATGAACACTGAATTGAATCTTAAACAAAGCAAGTAAACAGACATGCGCTTTTGTTCCCAGTGTGGAATATAAACTTTAAGTGAGAAGTAAAGGGTGGGAAGCAACTAAGATGTCAAGGGAATGAGAAAGAGGAGATGGAAAAGGCTGTCAAGTGGGTGAGAGGTATGAAGAGATCTCAAAAACGTGCATGCTTTAATACGCCGTGACACAGTTTTGGTTTGTCGGGTGAAACAACAGAGAAAGGGTGGAAGAGAAGTTTGGCAGAAAGGTTCAGCCCTCTCTGGTGCTGACTCTGGGTTCAGCCAGTGAGCTGTGGATGATGCCTGAGATGGACTCCACACCTTCTCCCTCTAGGAAGGTCCGATGGTCTCCCTCGATCACATGAACTGACACCTTCCCATCACACACCTGCAGACACAACACAATCCAATTATAAACACTGCAGGGAGGCATTATAGCAAAACACACAAAAGCAAGCTTAAAGGGGTCATATGATGTGATTTCAAGTTTTCCTTTCTCTTTGGAGTGTTAAAAACTGTTTGTGAATCAATAAGATCCCTAAAGCTGCAAAGAGTCAAACCCGAAGAGATATTTTTAATAAAAGTTTACACTCGTCCACGCCCTCCTAAAACGCCTCGTTTAAACATGCCCCCACGTTTACGGCATGATGTGGGAAGATTTGTTGTGAAGATGTGGTGCGTTTTGTTGCGAAAGCCAAAATACTTTGTTTGATCTTCCAAAAGAAAACACAACTAGAAATTTGAATTTAAGTTGTATTTACAACACTGTTCCAGATCAGTTCAACACAAATATTCAGTGTGCAGCACATTTTATGGAGGACTGCTTCCTGATCCTGGGAGAGAAGACTACAAACCTGGCACATCTGACCCACAGTCTGTAAGTACATTTACATATTTAAAAGATTTACCACTGATTATTCATGCACGAGTTTTGAGCAGTGTAGAGTAGAGCTTGTTGTTTGTCGTTTCTCTGATCACAAATGCAGACATTGTTATATGTTTACGCAATGCAATGCAACTTTATTATCCGTATTCTAATCCGTAATTATGTCCCCACTGGATGCAACAAATGCCTCGTTTATAATGGGTTTTCGGCCAATCACAAAGAACTGGATGGCTGGCCAATCAGAGCACACCTAGCTTTTCAGACCGATGAGCTTTGTAAAAATGTATGCATTTCAGAAAGGTAAGGCATAGAGGAGAAACCTCATATGAGCCCTTTAAAGTCTTTTTCTCAGCATGATCTCCTCAGATTCAGAAGTACTTTCTTGTGCAATTTCCCTAAAAATGCTTCCTGTACAAAGACCAGGATGAGAGCTAGGTTTTTAAAGGTGATCACAGTACGAAATGACTTCAAATGCAGCTTTTTTTTCCTCACTGGGTCTAAATCCGTTACTGGTGGCTAATATTCTTTTATTATGATTGTATTTTCAAAATGTATAAAATTAAATATATATATATATATATATATATATATATATATATATATATATATATATATTTTTTTTTTTTTTTTCCATTTAATTTACCCAGTAAAATTCCTGTTCTAAATTAAACAACAACAAAAAAAAACACACCATCACAGATTTAACCATTTTCACATATTTATAAAGTAGGTTATTAAAAAAAAAGTTTTCATGGAAACTAGTACCATGTAAAAAGTAAAAAAATATTCAGTAACCTTACTAAAAATAATATGTTTAAAATCAAATAAATGTTGTATCCACAAAAATAAGAAAACCTATGCACCAAATCAGCGTATAAGAATGATCTCTGAAGGAGTATTTTATTTGTGGACCATATCTTTACCTCGTGCAGTTTGTAGTCAGATCCTAAACCATCACCGTACTCGCTGCTGGCCTTGGCTCTCAGCAGGGTGACATTGCCGTGATACTTGGAAGTTGGAACATAGCGGTCGGCGGCCTTCAGTTTGTGGTAAAATGTAGAAGCAGCAAAATGGAGCATATCTCGGCTGACATTCTTATGGCTGGGTGTGATAAGATTAACAGCCTTGTTCACACGAGCCTCCAGGTCCGACAGAGGTAACAATGTCTCCAGCAGCTGGGTGAAAGATTAAGGATAGACTGCATTAGCTTTAGCACTGTATTAATGTGACTGAACTATAGTTAAGATACAGTCCATTTAGAAAAGACCATAAAAAAATCAAAATCTTTTGAAGACTGAACCACAAAGTTACAAATGTTTATGTACCTTGTTGTACTCAATGCCAGTGAACTGTTGGATAAAAGCACACAGAGCTTCAGTCTCAGCCTCAGACTCTTTTCCAGGGGTCAGTTTGGCTCTGTAACTCTGTCAAAGAAAAAACAAAAATGATGACCATGTGACCAGGTGCACCAAAATATTTCCGTTTGGTGCTTTCTGAGCTCTTTTATGGCACCTGTGTATAAGCTGCCACGTAAGAGTGTGAGCCGTCAAACAGGAAGAGGTATTCCACTGGGCATTTGGCTGCCTGCAGCTGTGAGCCCATCTCAAAAGCCACACATGCACCGAACGAGTAACCAGCGATGCGATACGGCCCCTCTGGCTGCACCTGCCTCATGCACTCCACGTAATAAGCGGCAAGACTCTGGATACTGTCTAGAGGAGCGGCTGCAGATGGACCAAACACATAAAACAGATTTTTTTTTTAACCGGACTGATTTTTAGCAAACAAAAAATAAATAATTAACATTTCAAACATATATTACTGATAAAGGAATTAAAACCATATAAAAACTTCAGAAACATCACATATAGTAATGTTTATAGTAGATGTGATTATTTAGAAAGATAATAAAAGTGAAACATCACATATAGTAATGTTTATAGTAGATATGATTATTTAGAAAGATAATAAAAGTGATCCTTGATCTTGTGTTTGTACCTTTGGTGCACTGCAGGCCATAGCATGGCACACTGAGCTTGCTGGTGAGAGTGCGGAAGGCAGCAATAGAGCCCTCGATGGGGTGAACAAGGAATAAGGGCCTTTCGGCACTCTGGACCTCGTTCAGTGGGGCCACAGTGGGGTCGTCTGGGTTCACCAGCATCCGGCTCAGATCTGACTCCAGCAGAGCTTGAACACCAGATCGCTTTGCAGGAGCAGCTCGGGACTCTGAGAGAAACCGAATGAGAGAGATTTAATATAATTCTCCAAATAATGCAGTGTTTCTTACAAAACATGGAATAAGACGCCCTGAATTTATTTTCTTTTTGCAAATGCATAATAGCTTATTCAAGATACTGTGAATAACAAAATGTTATGGAAAAAAACAAAAAACATAAGTGTATTGATATTGGCATTGACACGAATCACATGCTCACCCTCTTTCCCTCCTGATTGGCTGGAAAGCTCCCGTAGCTTATTAATAGTAAGCTGTCGGATTTCTCTCATTGCCATGACAATGTCATAGTCCCTCTCCAGTGTCTGCCTAACCTCAACACCCATCAGGGAATCGAGACCCAGATCAGCCAATGAGGCATCGGCATTCAGACTGTTCAGGTCACGCACACCTGAACAGAAGAGGTGACACTGTAACTTTAAAAAGCATTTTAAAAAAGGGTAACTTATCAGATTTTTGAATATTTCAGGTCTGATATTTTATATTTTACCTAGAATATGAGCCACAGCCTCCACCAGGTCCCTCTGTCCACTTCCTTCTCCTTTAGCGACCACCAATTTTTCCGCCAACACAAAGCTGGACATTACAGGCCTCTGCTGGCACAAGAACCTATCCAGTACTTCCAAACAGGAAGACATGCGTTGGGGCAACGTGCCACCAATCACAGCATCATTGCCACCCATGGTCTCCAAGACAACACCCACATCTCCAATGGCACCCCATTGGATGGCCAGGCCTGGCAGGTTGTCGTGGCGCCGCTGCTCACACACTCGCTCCATGGTGGAGTTAGCAAAGCCATAGTTGCTCTGGCCAGCATTACCACGGCCACAGCTGACTGATGAGAACACTACAAAGTGCTGAAGTTCTGGGCACTTCTGCCTAGTCACACTGTGGAAAAGGAGTCATTTATCAAGATCTGTCATAAGCCACAGGCGAACTAAGATATTCAATCAAACCATTCCCTACCTGTCAAGATGAATGGTTCCACTGTATTTGGGTCTATTGACGTCAATGAAGTCCTGTGGGGTCAGATTCTCCAGCATGCCGTCTTTAAGGACCTAGATGATAGAGAGAAATATCAGTTATGTATTTGTTCTTTCTTTGACTACAAAGGAAAATGAACTGAAAGCAACAGCTGAACGTTACCATGGCAAGGTGGAAGATGCCACCAACTGGACCCAAGCGGCAGGCCTCAGTGATGAGACGCTCCGCCCCTGCCATGGAGGTGACATCGCTAGTGGACACAAGAACCTGAATGCCCATGGCCTGCCACTCTCGAATACGCTTGGCTTGATAACCTGTCGAGACAACAAACGTTTTAGTGTGTTGCCCTGACCAACATCAGTGTTATTTTAGTATTTATATATTATTTTAGTATTTATTAATATTTTTGGATTAGAACATGAGTGTATGTGTCATGGGCGTATATATTATATATATTTCTAATTTATCTTTTATTTATTTTCGACTTTTAGTCATTTTAGTACCTCTTATTTTAATTGAATTAGTTGCCATAGGAACAGTTCTAATTTTCACTTAATTTAATTCAAATAATTTATTTTAATTTTTAATCAAATTTTTTATTTAATGTTAATGTAATATTTGTAACGTAGTAGTTTTTTTACTTTTCTATTTAGCTTTAATTTTTTTTACTTCAGTATTAATCTTTATATATTTCAGTTTTTAATCATTTTAGTACTCCAACTTTACCTCAAAGCTACATGCAAAGGCAATGTTTTACATTTATTTTATATAAGTTTTTCTATCTCATTTTTATATTTTATTTCAGTTTTATTTCAATAAATGAAAAATGTATTTTTAATAGCTTTTGTTTTAGTAATTTATGTGCTTTTGTAATAAAACGTATGTGTTATTTATTATTAAATATTTCTATTTTAGCTTTATTTTACACTTTATTTTACATTATTGCCTAGAAAATCAGATATAAATATTAATTAAATAAAATTTTAATATAACTTCAGTTTTATTTTAATAAATGTTGTTTTAGTTATAAACACTGACTTGAAAACTGATCAAAGCCTAGCACATATTTACCGTTGCGGATGCCAGAACGTGACGTCAGCACCAGTTTACGAGCACCTCTCTCAGTGAGCCATTGGGCCAACTCCAACCCGAAACCACCCAGGCCTCCAGTGATGATGTACGAGAGAGAAACAGGGAAGAAGGTACGGCAGACAGCGGGAATAGAAAGAGGAGAGTTTGCAGGAACAGTGGTGCTTTTCTCCTCTGAACGTACCTGAGAGGTGAAAAGGAGAGACAAGCAATTTGTAAAGTATAAGTAATTGGTGATAAGAACATTTTTACACAGGTTTATTAAAATCAACTACCATTCTTACCTGCAGCAGGACTTTGCCGATGTGTTTGCCCTGAGCCATGTAGCGGAAGGCGTCCTCCACCTGGTTCCTCTCAAAGACAGTTGTACGTAATGGCTGAACGACTCCACTAGCGATTCCCTTCTTCAGAAGCTCAGATACCTCCTCCCATTCCCTGTTCCCCTCCTCAAACAAAGCATCCAGCAGGATGCCGTGGAAGGCCACGTTCTTCAGGAACAGAGCCATACCTGAATCAAGAACAATTGGACAATTACATTTAACACGTGAAAGTATAAAAGTAAGAGAATAACGGATCTAAGATGATTGTTGATTGATTCGGGAATTGCTGTACATCTGGGACACACCTAGTGGTGTGTTGTTGGAAAGGTCATATTTGCCGATCTCCAGGAAACGACCATGTCTGGCCAAACAACGCAAGCTGGCCTGCAGCTTCTCTTCAGCAAGGGAGTTTAAAACCAAATCAACTCCTGAAAAAACACACATACATATGGTGGTTCAATACTTCAAGCCACAGCAATATTAAATGCAATGCTGCAGTCTATTCAGAGTCACTGCTATATATTCTATTCACCTTTGCCTTGAGTTTGGAGCATTACATGCTTTTCAAACGAGGCGTCTCTAGAATTAGCAAAAGATTCTGCCGTGAGCTGAGGAAATCTTTCTTGCAGGTATGCCTTCTTCTCTCCAGAACCTGTATCAAAACAAGATACACATTAGCAGTGTTCAGTTGCTTTATTCATAGCTTTTTCTTTTGACAAATGTATTATTTTAATTTAGTTAACTCTATGCATCATCATCATTCCATTTAAGCCAATTTCATTCTCACTAAAATAGTATCTAATTAAGTCTACAAAAATGTAATTTATGAAAATGTTGACCTGTAAATGCTTTATGCTTTGAATATTGTTTTAAATAGTGATGCACAATTAATTCTTATTCTTACCAAAACACCAAATAAGTATAATACCTGCATTGTAAAAACAAAATAAAAATAGGGAAGTCACTTACCCACAGTTGTGAAGACTCGGCAGCGCATACTAAGTGCAATAGCAATAGCGGCCTGTCCAACCCCTCCAGAACCTGAATGGATCAGCACACTTTCACCAGGCCTCAGACGCCCTCGTACCACTAGGGAATAATAGGCAGTGGCATATACCACAGGAACGGAGGCGGCCTGCTCCAGTGTCCTGCACATAAACACAGCTACACTTAACACTGAGAGTTTCGGAGGAAGACGTCTTCTTCGGTTTCAGAGGTGCTGAGGTTCTCACCAGCTAGATGGAACATCCCAAAGGAAGCGCTTGTCTGCATCCACACAGGTGGCCAGACCTTTAGCTGGAAGCAAACCCATTACACGTCGCCCACTGGGGTCTCGCCCTGAAAACTCCATTCCCAGCATGCACTGCTGCAGCGCTATGTCTCCTGCATTCACAAAACGAGAAGAGTCTCTTTCCAAAGTCTTTTTATTGGATAAGCTAGCGTGCAAGATTTCACTTATAGTCAAAAACAGGCTGGGGTACAAACCAGGGATGGCATCTGGAGGCAGTTTGCCAGTGGCCAGCATGATGTCTCTGAAGTTGAGGGAGGAGTAGTAAACACGGCAGAGCTGCACGTTGGGATTGGCAGGGACAAAATGACGCAGCGGGGAAGCAATCCATCGCAGCGATGAGAGATCGCCGCGAGTCAGGACATTCACGTAAGCCTGCTCTGTCAACTCCTCGCTAAGATCTAAACATGAATGCACAGAAAAGAAGATGATCACAACATGCTCAAAAGACTCTAATCAAAGTTACAATCTGAAGATGTATTCACATTGACAACCATTAAATCAAAGTCGCAAAGTTACTGTACAGTTGCTAATATGCTACTACTATTCCAGTGAGCTTCACTGTCTGCAATCCCAAGAGTTGCTGTACATTTGCGTAAAGCTCAGCATTGTTGCAATTATTATTATTATGACATAATCAATATTTTATCCTTTATTAATCTTTTTACATCACATCAATGAGATGTCACTAAAAGTCTAGACTGCCTATTTCACCTTGTGTTAACAACTGGTGTCTAAAAACGCCCCACTGTCCATCACGGAACACGTTCATGACCAGATCCTTCTTTAGTAATGCCTTCATCTCTTTTTGGGTAGGAAGAAGGGAGGGGACTTCAGCGCCCTTACTTAGATTAGAAACAAATGCACACCTATTGGGGAGGAGAAAAAAAGACCATGTACATGAATACTACATTTACATCTTTACAAAAAAAAAGAAAAGTCAATATCTAATAATTGCATAATTGTAACATCAAAAATATAATGACATAACAGTACAGTAACATATATGTGGAACACTATTGCACAGGAAGTGGACGGACCGTATGCGGTTGCCTCCAGGCTCTTGTCTGAGGCAGTTCACCATTCCCACCACTCCATTATGACCCTTAGTGGCAATGAGCCAGACTGGGATATCAGATGACTCGGCTAAAGTGCTCTAACAAGAACAAAGAAGAAAGAAAGGGTTATGCATTAGGATTCATTTAACGAGTCTGCTGTTTGGTTTTATCATGTTGCTACAGGATTGCCAAGTGTTATTTGTGGCCTTGGCAACACCATTAATGAGTTTGTATGATTCAAGTCGTGATGAAACCGAATTAGTGTAACTTGAGCAAATCTATTGGATGTTGATTGGATTTTGAGATGTGGGTGTTTTACTCAAAATTAATGCAAGCTTGCAGTCAATGGTGGATGGGCAGGGTTTAAGCATACTAAATGATTGGAGAAGTCTTTTACATGTCACCACAGAGAAGGCTTTCCTTTTCACCAAGATGCAACATTTTTACATGATTAAACATTATGAGCTCAAATTTAAAAGACAAGGGGTTCATATACATGGATGAATAATTCACAATAAGTTCTATGACAAAGATTAATTTCATGTCAGCATTTCATGTAGACTTTTACCCTCACCTTTAAAGTCTCCACCCATTTGTAGTCAGCAGGGTCCACCACAATAAGGACAGGCTGATCCTGAGGGGACTGTCGGTGCCGTTGGCAAAGGAAGAGAGCAGAGCCGTAGTAGGACTTTCTCAGCGTGACCACATTTAAAGAGGCCTTTTGGAAGAGCTCCTCCCATTCAGTCTGAAATCAAAAAACAATTCAGTTTAGAACCCAACACCCAACAATGGGCCAGACAAAACAAAATGAAAGAACAGACAAAACAAGGCCAACTTATTTAATGCTGTTATTTAAATACAACATTGTAATTCAAACGTCACTTTCATTTATGTTGTGGATCTGACAGAGTTTTAAACACACACCTGTGTCAACAAACCCTCCTGGTTGTTTTGAGATGTGAGGAAGGCTACCGTCTCTCCAAGAGTGTCTCCTCTCAGTAGGGTGTGGATCAAAACAAAACCGCCTTCTCTTGCAGCTGACGTCAGGTTCTCTATAAGAAGTGCAGGGTTGGCCGTGTGCCCTGTCGCACAGTTACACACAACCAGGTCAGCCCCGTCAAGACCACCTGTTACTGGGCCCTGAAAAGGGTCCCACTGAGCAGATGAGATGCCCTGCTCCTCCAGGGAGCTCTGATGTGCAGAGAGCCGGTCAATAGACACATCTGAAACAGTGTAGTCGAGACGTAACATCGGCTGGATATTAAGGAGACCAACAGCTCGAGAAAACAAACGGCCATCTGCGGCTAGAGCCTGAAGGAGAAGAATACATGTTGAGAATTTCAACCATCTCATCGAATTCTACCCATTTTCATCCTAAATAATCAATTAACCATACCTCCACAACTTTGAGTTTTCCAGGAGTGCTGTTCTCAAGGGCCGTGTCCAAGCAGTGACGTAGCGCCTGGGAGTCCAGCAGGCCATTGAGCAGAGGGTCCTGCAGCAGACAGTCTCTCTCCTTCTCCACCGTCTGTTCCAGCTCAGAGCGCAGGTTTCCGTTCAGTTCCAGTCCGCAAAGCACAGAGAGCAACCGCAACAGGCCTTTCTCTGCCTCTGCTCCAATCAGCTCGCCCTCGGTCGCACCTTCTAACCCAGGGATGGAGATCTTCACTCCCTGATTGGCCAGCTTCCTTTGCAGACGCTGTACTAGACCTGGACATAAAACATAGGAAAGTAAGTACAGTGCAAGAGAAATAGAGAAGAAAAAAAAAACAGGGGCCAACCTGAAGATTTTAGGTCCATCTAATTATAATAATACTATTAATATTATTAAATATTAAATTAATCCACTTATATATGAATAATAAATGCTGTTCATCTGAACTTTATATTTATCAAAAATTATTACAAAAAATAAAAATAAAAATAGTATCACGGTTTTCACCCATAATAATAAACTTTTTTAGCACACTAAACATGCATATTAGAATGATTTCTGAAGGATCATGTAACAATGAAGACTGGAGTAATGGCTGCAGAAAATCCAGCTTTGCATCACAATAATAAATTACATTCTATAATATATTCAACCAGAAAACTGTTCTTTTAAATTGTAATAATTTAACTTTTTACTTATCAAATAAATGCAGCCTTGGTGTGTATAAGAGACTTCTTTATAAAAATATAAATAAAAATAAAACCCTTTTATGCTGCAATTCTCAAAGTAGAAATCAGACCGTGCCTTTGCAATGTCTCAGTTGATCTCCAAGTTTTTCATTGGTTCTCAGGCAATCGGAGTCCACATAGGGAACAAAGACAAACTCCTCCAAAGTGGGCGGAGTCTGCTGCTGTTGGCGACGGGGTGCTACGGTGGCGTGAAGCCCACAGATCTGAACTCCTCCAGCTGTTATGTTGTCAAAGCAACGGTTGACATGAACGTCCACAGCTGACGAGAAGACATTTTGGTCAGATATATTTTTTAAATCAGGTCAGGTTACATCAGACTTGAGTTAGTTGGTGTCTAATACCTTTCTGGCCATCTGCATACTCTTTTACCCTCTCCTCATGAAGTTTGGGGTCCACATACACAGAGCGTATGCGAGTGGGCAGTCTCAAGCTGCGACCAGGCAGCCCCACTACAATCATTTGCAGCATGGTGTCTAGAAACGTCACCCAGTTACCTGTCCAGTGAAGCTTTCCACAGTCACCTAGTAGAACCACAATACAAAGAGCTCAGGATGGGAGAAATGCCTTTTTTGACCACAACAATCTGTTTTGGACAACATTATCTCCACAATTTAATTTTAAGATGCTTTCGATGGGAATTACCAGCATTGTTAGACTCCAGGATCCCCTGGAAAGTCTTGCCGTAGTCATAACCACGCAGACGCAGCTCTTTGTAGATGTCCCCGGCTTTCAAAAGCAGTTTCGAATCTTCCTTGTCTACAGCCATCCGTTTATTCAGCTCAGCATGGAATGCATCAAGTCCAGCATCCTCCAAGACACTCACCTTACCTGAGACCACCAAGGATATCAGAGTGTGATCATGAGTCTTAAATATGATATTTGTCAATTCATAAACGTCCTGTTTTACTCAAAAATGTGTCAGTGCAAGCTGTTGACAATGATGTTACATATTGACTGGAAACGCACCACTGACGGCCAGATTTCCATTCTCCGACACCTCAAAACGGTTAGTGGCGGGCATGTGTCGCACCTCCAGCTGGACAGCCCCTGTGATGCGGTGCACAAAACATTCGGTTAGCACTAAGCCGCATCAACTAGAATTTTGCAATTACAAGAGTCATCACTGTGAGATATAATGCGACGACTGCAAGAAAATACTGAAAGAATTCCAGTCTTACAGTACAGAGAAAACAAATATTTTACCTGTCTTGGGTAGGATTGTGGCTCTATGGATGGTGATGTCTTCAAATGTAACAGGTGTGTGCTCCATGACTGCACCAAGAGATCTCATCAGAGTCCTCCAGGCCAGAACCAGGTATCCTGTGGCTGGGTAGAGCACCCGACCATCAATGCAATGACCAATCATGTAGTAATCAGGAGACTCTGGATTCATGTCTGCACAAAACATAAAAAACAAATTAGCAAGAGATGACAGCAAAGATGAGAAAAACACAAATTTCAACTTCACAACTACCCACCGATATTGTACACAACGGCTGAGGTGGATCCCCCTGAGCCAGCAGGGAAGTCCTCCACCTTGGGCACGTCCCAAACCTGGGAATGATCCCACTGAATGTGAGGGGAGATGAGAGGGGTCCCCGTTGGAACAGGGTATTCGACAGCTGGATACAATTTATTACTGTCCACGTTAATTCTGCAAATGCAAGAGAGTGTGCATCAATTATTGCAAAATGCTGACAGTTTCAGGTCAAAACAGCTAGTAAGTGAGGAGTATAAAAACCAACCCATTCATGTAGATCTTGCCCACATGAGAGAGGAAGAACTCTAGATTGTTGGCATGCCCTCGTTTCATTAGGGGAAGGATGCAGCAGGTTGGTTTCAGGCTCCGTTTCAGGATGGCCTGAAGATGAAACAAGGGTACATTAATAATAGAAATGGATCTATGTGTGAATCTTTGAGACATGGACATTAGGGATTTAGATTTTGATAAGTTGATTTACGTGATACAAAATAATTTAAGAGTTCAGATTAATAATAATAATATTTAAAAAAATGTTAATAATAATTCCCTGTTACCTGCAGCAAAGCATGTGGGGCAATTTCTACTACCACAGCATTATCTGGCACTAGGCTGAGTCCCTCCTGAAAGAGCACAGGGCTGACCAAGTTATTGACATGGTACTCTGCAGATGAGTAGAGTGCGAGTGGGCTCTCCCAGTCTCCCTGAGGGATGGACGTACTGATCCAACGTACTGAACGAGGCCTTGGGCTCTTTATTACCTACAAGAACATGTACAGGAAGTCAGTGTCTGAGGTTTTGAAGTGCCGATGGCCACCAGAGGGCACTATGACACTGCAATGCCACACCAACTCACCTTCTGCAGTGCAGACAGAAGGGCTGGAGCAATAGAGGCCATGTAATAGGAGTGGAAAGCCACACCAGCACTGCGCACTTCTTTGGCAAACACACCGCTCTCTTTCAGCTGGGCAACAAACTTGCTGACAGAGTCCTGCATAACCAAACACTCACTGTTAGGTACTAGTATGCATGCTTTCATTTTATATATGTTTCAATAATTTTATAAATGTAGCTGAAAAAAAAAAAAAAAAAAATGCAACTAGTTTAAAACAAATAAGTCATTTCCACAAAATATTTGGCAGCAAGTAAATCAGCATATTAGATTGATTTCTGAAGGATCATGTGACAAGGCTGGAGTAAAGATGCTGAAAATGTTACTTTGCCATCATCATCAGAAAAAAAAAAACATTTTACAGTATATTTTAATTAATAATATTATTTCACAATATTACTCTTTTTACTGTATTTTTAATTAAATAAATTAAAAACACACACACATACATACACACACACAAACACAATATACACACACACTGTACACACACACACGTATTGTGATTATAATTTGTTTTTTATATTGAGATTAAGGTGATCTTATTTCTTAGTGTGTATACACCTGAGGGCCTGAGATGGTTACTGTGTCCTCAGCATTGTGACAAGCAGGAACGACACCCTGTGGACACTGAGCTTTGCATTCTTCCCACGTTAAGCCTGAGGGGGAAGATAATGGGAGGGTTGGTAAAAGGAACCAGTGGCAAGCTTGCTAAAACAAATTATAGCATACATTGCTGAACAAAAGATGGTGGGGCACTTTGCACTTCGCATCTAATTAATGAAGTAAACCCTGTGAAGGCATCTGCTGCTACACTAACCCACTGCAGCCATGCCCCCCGGGGGCAGGTTGGCCTCTTTAATACAGCGTCCTCTCCAGTAAGCAGCTAGAATGGTCTCACTGTGGCTCAGGGAGCCGTCGGCATAACCACACGCTAGCTCTCCCACAGAGTGGCCCACAATCCCATCAGGCTGAAGACCCATCTTCTTTAACATGTCAATCTGGGCAACCTGGAAAATTGAGAGGAGTGCATTCAGGAAGGTGAAAGAGAGCCAGCCATGGAAATATCATTCATATTAGACCTATCTACGATTGAAAATCATGTTATTTTGTCTCATAACCGATTGTGATGTGATAAGTTTGAATATGCAGGTGTGCCAGTTCCACAGGAAAAAGCGGTTTGTTTGAGCAGAGAGTAAGTCACACAGGTTTGAACGTGCAGGTTAGGTACATATGGACAGAACTGTCATTTCTGGATTTCTTTATGAGACAGACAGAGCAACTGTTGAAATCATGACTGGTTGTGCCACTGTATTGCAACATTTGGCAGCCCTACTGTACATCACTTCCAAAGTTCACAGGGGTCATTTTTTTGTCATTGAGAAACTCTGCTGATGTCAATCCTGCTCCAGTCACACTGGCAC
Organism: Carassius auratus; assembly: GCF_003368295.1. Lineage (NCBI taxonomy): Eukaryota > Metazoa > Chordata > Actinopteri > Cypriniformes > Cyprinidae > Carassius > Carassius auratus. Next base: position 5,923,116 of record NC_039279.1, on the reverse strand, counting down.
TGTACATGCTATCTCTAGAGCTGAGGGAGACTGACCTGGATGGCTGCAAGACCAACAAATGCGTGCACAGTGTCTTCAAAAGTGCTCTCATCAGCATCCATGAGCAAACGAGACACACACAACCCAGTTTGCTTTAGAGCCACATCGGAACGCAGGATCGACTCCCGAAATTCTGGCAGCTGCATCAGGGTACGGCCCATTCCAGCCCACTGTGTGCCCATACCTGTCGGGAGACACATACAAACAAAGACAGGACACAGAAATAAAAATCCAGCCAATGTGATCATGTGTAGAGACTATCCATTAAGGTGACTGACCCGCTCTGAATCACAACCTTAAAAAAGGTATACAAGTTATTTTCCTGTATTATTTATTTAATAAAAAAAGAACATGTATACAATAACAATACAAAAATATAAAAAATATTAAGCATCATCATTAATAAGAAGAAATGTTATCAGTGCACCAAATTAGCATATTAGAATGATTTCTGAAGACTGGAGTAAAGGCTCCTGAAAAATCACAGGATTAAATTACATTTTCAAATTCATTTTTGCTGCAGTGCCTTTAATAAATGCTCCTTTTGCTTGTAAAATGAGCATTAAAATGCTTTGATCCGTTTACAAACCTTCCCTCATTTTACTTTTATTGTTCTTTTTGCATTTAGGTCTAATAGTTTCTAATAGTACCAGCTTTCCTGATGACAGCATAAAAAAAAAAATGTTTTTCAGCTTGGTTCCAATAAAGCTTTATAGAAGTTATAGTATGTATTTAAATGGTACATCAAGCTCTTTTAGCATAAAAGGTTGAAGGAAATAAGATTTGTTCACCATGAAAAATAACCCCCCCCCCCCCTCCTCACCTGAACAAATGTACCAGAGCGGTCTGGGTGTGGGCTGGGCTTGCTGAACCTCTGTAAGCTCTCCCTGTGCTCCAATCAGTGCATATCCCCTGTACGGCATGCTTGCCGTTGGAACTCCAGACACATCATTCAGAAGAGACAGGTAGCTTGGGTTATCCTTATGCTGCTGGCCGTTGTTGAGGAGGGAAGTGACCGCCTCCTCGGTGCGACCAGAGGCCTGCAGGAGTCTGGGGACTGGAGGTTGTGCAGACGGAGCCAGTGTTTTTTTATCATGTGGACGTAAGATAACATGGACATTTGAGCCTCCGAAACCAAATGAGTTGATGCCCACGATGCCACCACGGACAGGTATGGGCTCCGACACCACTTGCACCCGGCCGTCTGTTAGAGCAGGAATGTCAGGGTTTGGATCGTGGAAATGGATGTTGGGAGCCCAGACGCCATGTTCCAGAGACAAAACCACCTGGTCCCATGCAACATGAGTTACTTGATTTACTTCACATTTTGGATGTGGGATTAAGCGTTCAGATTTTTAAAGAAAATCAGTTAATCTACCTTGGCAAGAGCCGCCAATCCAGATGCAGGCTCTGGGTGTCCCATGTTGGATTTGGTCGAGCCAATCAGAAGAGGATCCCTCTGTGACTGACAGAATACACTCACTATGCCATTCACTTCCTGAGGATCCCCAACCTGTAAAACCAGAATTATTTTCAATATACACATAAGTGGACAAACTTTTGCTTAATGAATGCATTCACACACACACAAGGATATAATGTATATTTAAAATTTTACATTTACTAGTTTTTTCATGTATGCATGAGTGTTTTATATGTAATTTCAGAGTGACGGACCTTAGTACCGGTGCCGTGGGCCTCGACGTACTCCACCTGCTCAGGTGATATGTTGGCCTCCTGGTAAAGGGAACGGACCAGGCGCTGCTGCATCTCACCTGATGGGAATGTCACCCCTGAAAAAGAAGAGACATACCACATTCCAGAATATGAGCAAATTTACACATAGCAGTTCTGAAATATGCCTTTCTTGAATGCACATGTAAGCTACAGCATGGATTCTGCTGTACTCTATGTAGCAGCAAGAGACGCACAACAGGAACTAGAGGGGTCTGATATCCAACGTATTGCAGAGATTTCAAATTCTTTCAGCCCTCATGATCAGCCAAGTGTCAGGTTTAAAAACACTGGCGTGTAAAGTGTGGCAGGAGGCACTGGGGGAAAGGCCAGCATCTACGACACGTATAGTGCCAGCATTTACAGTAATGTTAGGCTTCCAGAGCAAGCAAGCAGGAATTAACTGAGATGATCTAACTAATGCTGTAGGATTTGAGGCAGATTGATGTTTTTTGGGTGGAAGGGATGGGTTCACCTTGCTCTTTGTAGCCATCTGTGTTATTGCCCGTGTTGAGAACTGTGGCGTAGATTCTCTTGGCCATTGACTTCTTGGTCAGGAGTACTGCGACGGCAGCCTCTGAGCGACAATAGCCATTTCCTAGAGTGTAAAACAGAACAAAAAACATTTTCCAATTTTATGGCATACTACTTTTGTACAGTATTTAGCAAACCATTGGGTATTATATCAAAAATGCAATGTGTTTAACTCAGGGTTATTATAGTTACCTAAAACAAAAACAAAAAAACAAAAATTTAAGATTCCTTATTTTAATTCAGTTTTAACTTAATGAAATAAAATAGCTAAAACTAAAATAAAAAAAACAACAAACAAATATATATATATATATATATATATATATATATATATATATATATATATATATATATATATATAAAACAAAAAAATGGACAAATGCAACAAAATTATTAAAACTTTAACTACAATTAAAATGAAATATTATCAGTGTACAGCACTTGCTAAATTGACCATGCAATTAGCATACTATTGCTTAAAAGCTTTATTGTTGCATACATAAAGCATGCTGCTTAAAATACTATTTATTCAGTATGAACACTTAGAAGGCCATATTCTTATATTTGTTATTCAGTGATTGATGCTTATGGAACCAGATTCCTTAAATATCTTTCTGAGGAAAGCTGTAGACGTTACAGTGATATACATTATCTCACCTGATGCATCAAATGACTTGCACGTTCCTTCGGGACTGAGCATGCCCAGTTTCATGAACTGCACTGAGGTGTTGGGCTTGAGCAGCAGGTTGACTCCGCCCACGAGTGCTGCATCGCATTGGCCATGGCGAATAGCATTGAAGGCATTCTCCAGAGCCAGCAGACTAGATGAGCATGCTGTGTCAATGGCTGTACTCGGACCTTAATGTTCATTGTACATCAAACACAACAGTTAATGGCTGATCACAATAACGATTCTTGCATATAGTGAGTTAAATATCCAATCTCAACTGGTTGCATCAGTCTAACATGATTGTCAAGTTACACCAGTAAAAGACGTGTCTGTGTAATGAGTCACTTTTTCAAATCACTTAAGACGATACATCACATCATACAGAAAGAATGAGGACACAGTCTTTCAAAACAAAGTTTCTGACAGCTCAATTCTGTCCTACAACATGCACGAGCATCGAGTCAGTAGTTAAACTTGTAATGTTTGCACACCATTGAAATCAAAGAAGTAAGACAAGCGGTTGGCAAACATGGCCCGCTGGCATCCGGTCATGCTGTATCCCAGCAGCTCTTCTGGGTCTTTACTGAAGGCCTCTCCTGCCTCTGAGCCACTTACTCCAATGTAGACGCCAGTCTTGCTGCCACGCATAGACACCGGGTTTATGCCTAAAGAAAAAAAAAAGATATAAAAATCAACAGGTTTTATTTTTGCAGTCAAAAAAAAATACAAATACAAATTAGGTTTAAAAAAAAATGATGTAAAAAAGGAAAATTTGTTTAATATAATATAATTGCGAGACAATTCTCAAGAGACAATTCTTATCAGTGTTGAAAACATTTGTGCTGCTTAATATTTTTACAGTCACTGTGATGCACATTTTTTTTTTTTTTTTTTATATATTTCAAAAGTTTAAATCCATGTGAACCAGTAGTTTGTGATCGATTTTACTTCTGTATTTTAACGAACTTCCGAGAGAAACACAATGCGAACTGATTGGATGTAGTAAAGTAGGCGTTTCATTCAGAAATTAACATTGACAGTTGGAGGGGCGTGATTTTGGATGTCAGAGAAAATATATTCCGGATATCAGAGAAAGCCTGTCGTTTTAGAGGGGAGGAGCATTCTCCGATTTGGATTAAAGATTATGAAGGCAAACAATTTCTTTTTTTTGGGTGTATTGACTTCAACGGATAAATTGTGTACCTTAAAAAGAGCAATGTGCGCTACCAAAATAAATATTATTTTAATATTAATATTATTTTTAATAAACAACATTTATGAGAAATTTTTAACATTATAAATGTCTTTACTCTCACTTCAGTGCATCCTTACTGAATAAAATAAAAAAAATGTTTTACATAGTTTTAGAATATAGCACATAATACCACAAGACATAAACTACATTTCATATACCAGTGCATGCCTTAAAATAACATTTATCCAAAAATTTTCAAGGTCATTAAGTACCACAAAATACTAAATACCTATTATCTAAAATGGCAGCTGAGACTTACCTCCATCTACGATGGCCTCGTACGATATCTCTAGCATAAGCCTCAGCTGTGGGTCCATGGTGTGGGCCTGTTTGGGATGCACACCAAAGAAGGCTGCATCAAATCTGTCGATTTCTTTTAGTTTTCCATTTCTTCGGGGAAGGCCATACAGACCTAGAATTTTAAAAAAGGAGGGAAAAAAGGAATCAAAGGTGCACTTTACTCGTCGCCCTAAGCCTGCTTGTGCTTTAGCACATGAATGAGAGTATTAGCTTGGTGCCAACAGAGAGAAGAGAGACGGGCCCTTCATAAGACCCAAAGCCAGACGGACAAGGAAAAGCACAGAACAGCAGCCAGGTAGGCAAGGAGACCAGCAGATGGAAGACACTACAAATACCAGGGTGGTCTTAAGGAAAGCATTATGATAAAAACCATGTTATTTAAGTCTGAATGTTACTTAAAAGTTATTTTAAATTATATAAAAATGATTCTAATTATTCAAACATACCTGGTTTCCACCGCCTGTCATCTTCTGTGACCATGTCCACTCCATTGAAAAGGTTCTGCCAGAATTCTTCCAAATTGTTTGACTCAGGAAGACGACCTGAAATTCCGGCTATAACAATATCCTCCATGTCTGGTTCGTTTTTCTTTGATTCTAAGGGGGAGAACAATAAAAGAAAGGAGTCAGTGAACAGACAACCTTGTAAAAACAGAAGGATTCTGTCAGCTTGATCTTCACTGGCATTATCAAGAACTGTGTGAATGTGAGTGTGTCATTCATTTTAAATCAGCGATCTGTGAGTTGGGGTCACTGAGTTGGTGGAAAATTGGGGATAGGCGGGAGAGTGTTCTCGGGGGGGAGTGGCCTGGAAAGCCGGACACTTTTGTTCGCCATTTCAGGGTCAGAGCACTCAAAGCGACAGAATGGATGGGATTCCTGTTCATTCTATTCAACCAAGAAGCTCTGACAAATACAAAGTATCCCTCTGTTCCACTTTCCTTGAAACACAAAGGAGGGTTCATTTTAATTTGGTGGACCACAGGAACTTCATTAAATATGCCAAAAGAGAAAATCAATTCATCTGACTGTACAGCATGCAATGTAGCAAAGCCATCTGATATCTTTACATCTCTACAAAGCAAGCAGAGTAACTTAAAATCAACCTCAAGTAAGTAAAGAAAATAACAAAAAATAAATAATATTTCTACGTAAGAAAATTAACTTAAAGATAAAGCTTGTAGGACCTCCCACGAGAGGGCGCACTACCAAAACAATAACACTCACGTGGTTTGATGACGCTAAGGAGGAGCGTGGAATGATGGGATTTGTGGTCTTCTACCCAACCGCTGTTGGCCATCAATCAGACGGAAAGATAAATCATGGATTTAACGGATGAGGTAAAGTTTTGTAAATGTTGTGTTTGATGTCATAATTTTCAAATGTGAGTTCAACGATTTGCGTGAGTAGTTTACGTACAAAGTCAATGCAAAGACGCAATCAGACTGTGGTGGTAATTATGTGGAAAATAATGTGTTTTTTGAACCACATAAACATATCATTACACAAAATAATGTTATTTTTAGCAACATCATATGACCCCTTTCATTTTAATTTTTGTTTCTCAATCAAAGCTATTACATAAATATAATGTATATTGTATGGTTTACTTACATATGTAAATGAAGATTTATAAAGAGTTTCTGCCTGTATTCTATCTGATCGTTATTGAGAAGTAATTTTAAAATTTTACCCAAAATGTGATATTCCCAGACTTATTAGGTCATGTTTTCTCGCCCTTTTTCCAAACCACGACAAATGCCAATCTCCCTTTTCGGCAGAAAGCAATATATCCGCTCAACCACTCGCAACACATTAATGGCGACGCTTTGAATACACAGAGCCGTAGATCAGTGACAAGCTACGCTAGATCGCGTTAATTAGATGAATCGCATTCGATTATGAATAAGATATTGTATAGCTTGTCAGTGTTAGTGTTTTTATTAATGCCAATATTGTTAAAACAGCACATAATGCTAACCAACCAAATGAATGTAACATGGCAAAGATGAATGCACTTTTGGAAGTTGAATGTAAGGGAAATGTCATTTTGGAATTTCTGTGGTCTAATGTGATGTTCATGAGGAAATTTTAATTTTACTGTTCCTTTGGCTCAGTGGTAGAACATTGCGTTAGCAGCGCAAAAGGTCATTGGTTCAATTCCCAGGGAACACACATACTGAAAATTTTTTTTAAAATGAGTACCCTGAATGCACTGAAAGTCGCTTTGGATAAAAGCGTTATTAATTTATAGCATTAAAAAGATGACCCGCTGAATTTATTTAGGAAGCGATGACTGATTAATGTATTTTTAGTCCAATGCCTGTATATAAGATTAGTACTGAGCAAGTTCAGAGGCTGTCATATGTGGATCAACTTACTATGTTGTGTATTTTCATCAGTTTCAAAATGAAAAATAACATTCATAGTGATTCAATGGAATTATTGCATTTTTAGGGAAAAAAAGTATCATGGATTTATTGCATTTTGGGATTTTTTATTTTATTTTATTTTTAAACCTGGATTTAAATGTTTAATGATCTAAAGATGCTATGTGACCGTTTGAAACAGAAAACTATGGTTTTCATGCCACATTCTTGGTAAAGAAAACACATTTTTACTCAGTATTTTATGATCAGTAGGAAGTGATGTCAAAGTCCTTTGAAATAACCTGACAGTGTGACAAGCCATTGAGAGGAAAAGGAACACTTAGCAAAAGTGGACAGCTAAGTCTGAGCGGAGGAATTAGGCTCTCTGTTGCCATAGTGACAACCGGAAGGAGTCTTTGCTGGGCCGGTGCTCATATGCATCAGCTTGTCTGTGAACGTGCATGTGTGCGAGTCACCTAAAGTACCATTAAATGCAACAGTACAATATAGACATGTCAAAAAGCAATCAATGATCTGAACACAACATAATGAAGCAGCTATACAGTAGACAGAACTACTGGCACCACAACAGCTATATAGATTGTAGTGAACCAGGCTACACCATCCTGGTTGGGATTACAGTAGTACTAGGAGCAAATTACTATTCTGATTGCTTGACATTTAACTACAAATACAACAACAACAACATCATGCTTGGCTGAAGCAGATTGAGAAAATAAACGGATTTCCAAATGGACTGTAATCTACCTGACCCAGATCCGAAGCAGCAGTTGTGCTAGTGATGTAGCGGACCGCTACGATTAACAAGCTCCCATGGTGCAGTGCTGTCATTAGCTGACGACAGTATTACAGTCGTAAAGTCCTTAAAACATCAGCCACACTCTTGCTGCTTAGACCATAAATAAGTACAATGAATTGCAAAAATTATTTGATAGATTAATTAATATTATTTCTGCATTCTGAGTTTTAGTAAATAAGAGAGAAGATAGTTAATTTGTGGGAGCCCTTATATGAACACAATACAGTAAACTGAATATATACTTTAATGTATACAGTTAACGAAAGAAAAGAATAAATAAAAAATATAAAATTATATACACATACACACACACACACACACACATATATACATATACACATATATATATATATATATATATATATATATATATATATAAATAAATAATAGATGACTAGGCTGAAACCCTGACAAGTCAATGATGATGTACACCGTAATAGAAACTAGACTACATGATATTCATATGGATAGGCTGACAAAAACTGCCCTAAAAGCATCTCCAATTTGCTCAAGGAGGTTTCACAGAGTGACAAATTCCACAGTGACTCCACAATTCGCCATGATACTTTTCCACATCTCAGCATATTACATTATCGTTAGGTTTAATATCCATTCGCTACCTTTTCTGTGTATAAACAGAAAGATTCAAAGCATAATGCTATTTCTCTTAGGCAAAAATGCCTCGTAGTGTAATCACACAGAAATAGCGTGAGATGCTGTCATCCCATGCTGCCATTGCAGCCGCCATTCCGCCAACTAAACGTTTAACGTTACTCACATCAGGTCAAGAGTGCTGGTTACCTTTATTCAGAAGTGAGGAGGAATTCTTCGGTTGAATATTTTTTTTTTTTACAGTCTATGGTTGAAATCTACAGTCTATGGTTGAAATTAGTGATGGGAAAATTTGAGACTCATTTTGCGAATCGGTTCTTTTGAACAGGTATACAAAGTGATTCTGCAATTATTTTACGTCATGACGTTAATCAACATCTTTATCCCGTTCACCGCATTACAAACTAAATTAATTTACTTATCTTGGGTTAAAATAAAATACTGTATGCAGAGTCCCCCCGTCCATATATTAATATACATTTTGCCTCATCGATAATATCCTCGATTCACTCTGAATGCGTTTGACTCTCATTTCAAAGAGTCAGCGATTCACCTAAGATTCGAAGCTGAGGCTGTTTCGTGATTCACTGAAAAGACACGACTCACAAGAACAATTCGTTTCGTTTGTGTTATTATTTCTCTTCCCTGCTTGTTACAAAAAAAAAAAAATATATCGTTGTTGTTTGTTATGCCTGAAATGTCACCTTTACTACGCCAGTCTACATCTGGTTAAACTACAGATCCAGAACTGGCACGATTAATAAGATGTACGCTTACCTGGATGTGGCTGCAGTTTAACGCGGTGTTACACGCAGATCCTTTGGGATAGAGTCGACTTATTTATTCCTCTAACGTTAATTCTTTGTCGGCTCCCGGTGCAGACTGAAGGGTTTCGTGATCCCCCCCCTTTGGCCAAGCCCTAGAAATTACTCTCGCTCTTCTGAGTCCCTGTGTCTGTTTCATTTAAATGTCTGACATCCTCGATGGCCACGCCACATGGGCTGACAGTTTGGCTGTGAAGTGCAGTCCAATGAGAGAGGAGGCTGGGCTGTAGACGCAGCCAGTGATGGGCTGATTTTCTACCGCCGCAGAGAGAGAGAGAGAAAAAAAATTCTATTAAGACCGGGTTACTAGAGTTCATACCGGTATGATCACATGTACAACAGCTAACATTTCTGCTTTTACGGGTATGGGTATGAGCAAGTTCAAGTTCAAGTTCAAGTTGACCCGGGTCGAGTGTCTGCGGTTTGCAAACAATGTGAAATTGGGTCAATTTAGCACGCAACACTGAATTTCTATTAAATCTTAGCATCGATATTTTATCTGTCATAATATGAGTTACTTGTTTAAACATAAGGGAGGGCATCAGGTATTACAATCACTGGTTATATTTAGCTTTAATTTCTAGTCTGTTTAAATATTTATACAATTTCCTAAATACAAATTTAAATAAGCAGAGAAAATCAGTGTGCTTTTTTTGTTGGATAACACAAAAGTGGCACATTAATACGCCATTTGGCTTTTTTATGCTATAGGATCCAATCTAAAATTGAGCAGACATATATGCACTCTATAAATCCGGGGTGGAAAAATACTGAGTACATTGTTTAAAATTATGTTCGTTTAATACATATTGTATTGATGTAACTGTTGGTTAGATGCAGTAGTAGCAGCAGCACATGAATGCAGCACACAGATTGTGTTGTAGCAGGTGTCTATAGGCGGCGCTGTGGAGCTCTGGAAACACGTGAGAGACACAGGGGATGCAATTTTGACGGTTTCCAGTGGAAAGGAATTCACCAATCAGTGAGCGGAGGTGTGTAGAACCACCCAATCAGAATGAATGCAAGGGTGTTGCTAGGAGATAGGGTGATGTCAGGACAATGTTGTGGGAGGAGTGGAATCCTACACCTGCTGAGGCTGTGATGTCATCATGAGGGAGGGGCTGGACAGCGCTGGGTTACTGCAGTTCAATCTACAAGAGCCATAACACAGAATGTGAAATGTCATCTTATCAATCCCATTATAAAAATATTAATTTCACGCACATTCTGTATGAATTCTGTAAAGGGAAAATCGAACCAAATGTTTGTGTGCCTTTTTAAATGTTTACTGAGAAATTGAAACTACATTATCTGTAAACCAGAGCAGCTATTATCATAGGTGCTGCTTATTATTATAAAAGGCTCACATGTCTATTGGTCAAATTATGCAATAATTTATTAGAACATTTACAAAAGGTACAGATTATATATATATATATATATATATATATATATATATATATATATATATATATATATATATATATATAAATCTTGCATGATGCAAAGGGAACAAATAAAAATGTGTCACTTCAAATAAGATAGTTCTTTAAATGGAGAGGCCCCAACATTTTTTCAATTTTTGTTGTAATTAAAAAAATGTCTCATTTCCAGCAGGATGTGTCTTTTTTTATAGCAGGTGCAAATTTATTATGACTTTATTATGTTTCTTCTTTTCCCAGAGTGATGCTTTCATACCCTCCACACTGACCAGTAGAGCAAGAAACTGATTAGTATCTGTGTGTCCTCTGCTTGCTGTAGCCACTCTTCCTGAGAGCACAAAATTATGAGGGTTTATATCCTCGTTTTAAAATTGTAAATCCCATGTAATGTGGTGGCTTCATGTCAGTATCACACAGTACCTAAAGGCATCTTTATTGTGATCTTGAAAAAAGCACCTACAATAAGAATGTAAATGAGAAATTAGATCACTTTGTCTGGATCGATTAAGTTATTTTAGGAGCTTGAGTTCTGCAAGTGGACGTCGCTTGATTGTGCCATCCCAAAGAAGCACAAAGTCACTTTTACAGACTTTTACATTAAATGTTCCCTCCTGGTGGAATGACCTCCCCAACTCAATCCGAGCAGCTGAGTCCTTAGCCATTTTCAAGAATCGGCTTAAAACCCATCTCTTCCATCTTTATTTGACCCCCTAACTTTATCACTCACTATTATACACTATTCTATATATATCTATATATCTATATTATATATATATATATAAACTAAATAAAAAATTCTAACTACCTTTCTAATGTTTTTGTATTCTATTTTTCTTTTAAATTATTATACAATTATAAAAAACCTCTAACATTAGCTTGCTCTTTTCTTTTCTATTCTATCTGTTTTCTTTTTATATATTATATTATTTATAAACCCTTGCTACGTATACTGTGTTTATGCTAACTGAGACTTGTTATAGCACTTATATATCATTGCTCTTTTGTTGTTTTTGATCGCTTCCATTGCCCTCACTTGTAAGTCGCTTTGGATAGAAGCGCCTGCTAAATGACTATATATAAATGTAAAACACTGTATATGACTTAAATACACCTTTAGTATAATAAATTACTTTTAATTGAAAATAATAAATGTTCTGTTTTTGGTGGTGCTTAAAGTAATAAAAAGTGGTGTACCCTTTTAGAAAAAGGCAAGGCAGGTTTGAAAACATTTTTAGTACATTTAATGATTAATGGAGCGTGTAAATCAATCAAGAAAAGACCAATACAAAGTTCACATTCCTAAGAATTTGTGTTCTGATGTGTGTGTTTAAAATTAAATGTCTCCTATTTGTCATTGACCCAAATAGAGGTCAACGGCACTTGTAATCAGATAGTAGCATCTTTAATCTTTCTGACAAAGGTGAAAAATCAAAACTCTTTACCTGTGCATGTGACTGATGCTGAAATGCTCTCTAAGTAAACATAATTTGATATTTGGACTAAATGATGTACTATGAATAAACACTGACACTGAACCTTTGGTTGCATGATCGCAGAGTTGACATTTCAAGGACCTGTTTCAATGCCAATGTTTTCAAATGAGGCAATTTTTAGTCAAGTGGACTTAGTTTTTAATTTATTGAAGACATTTTGCCACTCCTCTAAATGGCTTCATCACCGGTCTGATGAAACAGATGTACCATCATGAAAGCTACTGTAAGAAATACAAAGTCCAAAGAGAACTACAGATATTACAAAATTTGCCTACATAGACTATTCTCATTCAAAATCAACCTGTCAGAATGGATCTTTATTTCATGCCAGTATAAGATAATGTCTATTGAAGAAACAAGGGTAAAATATGGCCTGACTGGTTAAACATTTTTTAATGGCTCTATGGTCCAATCAGCATTATGAACATAGATAAATTTAATTTGGCCTTGAGTCCAGTCATGCATCTCTGTCGTGATTCCCCCAATATACAAAGCAATTCTGATCAAATCTGACCCTTTGTCTTGACAAATCAAGTTACGAAATTTCATACGCATATCCTTCTATAAATGATATGAAGTTTAGTATTGAGAGGAGAACTACAAAGGAAGTTGCTTGATCATTTTTTAAGCTAACTGATTTAGTATATTCTTGCAGTTAAATGTCTTAAGTCTGGCTGTATAGGAGACACAATACAACACTTCTGTGATTAAATATAAATGTAAATATAAAACCTTTGTCTTAACTGTAACTTGAAGAAACCTCAATCAAGCATCTTCCACACGTTCTTTACTGCCCACACACTTGAGGAAGGAACTTAAACAATGAAACAAGAACAAAAGACTCACACTGTTTATAACCAATGTTCAAAAATGTGGGTACAGTAAGATCTTATGCACGAAGACTGCATTTGTTTAATCATAAATAAAGTGAAAACTCTGATTGGAGGCTCCCATGGGTTTACGGTTCTGTGTTTGTCTGAACTCTCACTCTCAGAGAACTGGGGACAGACTAGAATTTTCATTATTATTATTCTGATCTCTTTGTGCATATTGTAACTGTAAGAATGAGAATTAAAATGAATGTATTTAAATTTCATGCTAGCGTGACCATAATTAACCTGACAAGGGAGTGATCGCTGACCTTTGCCATGCTCCAGTGGCCTTGACAAAGAATAGCATTGCATAAAAGCGATGTCTGAAATATCACATCAGTACATATACAGGGGCCAAACGGATTAGTATGATGAAATATATTCTTAGTATCAATACAGAGAGCATGCTTTGTCTGAACAAAGTCTCTCTCATGCAGGAGTCACCTGAGTGGTTAGCTTGTACTATAGCTGTTCCAGGGTAAATAAGCGGCTCTCTGATTGCACCCCATGCTCAGATTGAGAGGGGTCTTTCCCCCCCCCCCCCAGACTGTGCACTAGGTCAGTTGGTTTGAGAATGACTTTTGAGTGCTGTGGCACTAAGAAAAACTACATTTTGCTAGTAAATTCAACAAACAATTACAAAGAAACAACAATAAACACATTGAAATTCTTGTAAAACATACTTGAATAATTTTGATTTATTTACACCTTATTTAAAAGCTTTAGATGGCACATTTTGGAGAGAAAAACAGGTCAATTTCACATAAAGGTGATTGTTTGCATCCCTTATGTTCATATTTCCATAACTTAAATTCCAATTTTGTCTGTAATTGAACAGGATATAACAAACTGAGGAAATATTTGGAAGTGTTGATATTCAGCAATGATTTGCCAGTGAATGACTTCTCAATGAGTTGTATAACCAATTTGAAGCAAGACAAAACACACAAAGCATGGAGAATTTCCGGGACAAATAAGCTTAGGGCTCTCTATTGAGAATCAAAGCAAGGCTTCTTTAATCCCTTGGTAAAAACATGGATCAGTCTATTGTGACGGGGCAATGGCATAAAAATGAGTGGTGAATTATGGTTGTTAACCCCATGTGCCCTTTTCACCAAGTAAAAGAATAGATTTCCTTATATCCCTCTTGAGCCAGAGAAAATTCCTTATATAATTCAAAAAATTTGGAAATTGAACATTTCCTGTTCCTTCTTGATGAAAATACAACTGAAACCAATTGTTATTCTTCAAAAGCAATACTAACCCTCTAGTCCTGCTTCTATCAACTGTGCCCGGAGCCTGTTGCCCATTTCAATGAGTTGCCATTTGTCCTGACTGAGGCTGGTGATCAATAGTGAAGCCTGTTTGAGCTTTTACTGAAGCGTAGCAACATGACCCACAGCGCCTCATCTGGCTGAACTCTGCAGCAACCACAGCTGCTGTCTAGGGACAAGTTCTCCTCCGGATATACATTCTAAAACATACTTCTGATAAGAGACAATTCATGTCAGTAATAGGTAAGTGGCACAGTAATGACATATAATACACACTACTAGATTTGTTCATAAGTATTATTAGATACTTGATTTTTTTGTATTCCTGATTATGGACAAGGGGCTCTCTCCTGCTTGCGAGGTCAACCTTCAGTGCTGAAACCTAGCCACATATACACTGTAGTTAAATAAAGACATTCAATTATATTAATGTATGTCTCTTTAAGACACAAATATCATGCCTTTATTTGCAAAGATATTTACAAGAAAGTATTGTTTAAAGTAAAATTCTTTATATTTAAAACTTGCCTCGTTGCCAAGTGCAACACTCTCCAGGTTGTGTTTTTTGTTACTCTTTATGCTCTCATCTCACTTCTTTCAACTCCAGCTCTTTGCTTAAGCCTTGCTTCTTCAGCTGCTGCTGCCCTCTTGAGATTTTCCAGCTCCAGTCGTAAACTCCCATTCTCCATGTATTTTGAGTGACACTGGAGAAATATTACCATATATACAGTATGTATTCAACTTTCCTTCTAACTCATCATGAAATGCCAGAAGAGCATACTTATTAGAAAAAAAGCATCAGGGATTGCACATCATGTAAACTTGCTCTGCGCTAACTGGTGTGTGTTTGTGTGTTAGCGATTTACATTTTTTAGCTGTTAACATTTTTCCATCTAAACAAGAATTACATTATATTATATCTTTTAATTATTAGACGCCTGGGACAGGGACTAAAATCATTACCTGCTGGCTAAGCTGTTCCACAGAAGACTCCCAATGAGCCAGCCTCACTTCCTGTTTCTTTAGAGCAGCGATAAATGTTACTTTCTCCACTCGCAGCCCACCTGCAGACACTCTTCTTTAGAACACTGTGCTCCTACCAAATTCTGAGTGAGGCACAGAAAACCCACTTTTTTTAAATAAATATCACCAATCCACAGTATTACACAACAAGAATTTTGAATCACCTATGGTCTCATTAAGTGATCTAATGTGGTTTTGCATTGTCAGGGGAAATTGTTCACATGTTTTGCAAGAGTCCTCTAACTGCTCCTCAAGATCATCATATTTGGCCCTAAGCTCCAGTATCTCTTATTCCCAAATCCGACTTTAGTCTGTAGTCCCTGAAACAGACAAAATAACTGTCATACAACAGGGCAGAGGTTACATTTCCTGAGCCTTTTTTTGTAATTTTTTCACATTATTGTCCTATTATTTATGCTTGCTTTTACAAAGTAGAAGACAGTTATACTACCCAGAATATTCTTTTAAATATGGCACATGGGGATCATTATTTCCCAACAAGTAGGGGGATAAATGCAGACATTTCTGAAAGTGTTGAAAATATGTCACAAAAGTAATAAAATATACATTTAAGTTTCTTTTAAGACTCTCTTGTACCTGCAGTGCTGGGCTCTGGATTTATGGTCTGACTCTTAGCTATAGACATCTGCTGGCTCAGGTTCTCCATCTCTTTCCTCATTTGAGCCACCACTGCTCTTGGAGCACTGTTTTGCTGCTAGAGTTTCTTGATTTCCTCTGATAGGAAACTACTGCAGATACCTGCAGATGAATTTCACACAGTTTTTTGTTATGTAAGAAAGTAATGAAACAATAAAATTATTGTATAAGCCAATTAGCAACCACTAGATGGAGGCAGGAGATTGTGGCATTCTGACACACTTTTAAAGATCTGAATTAGTCAACAAGCTATTACAGGACAGATCACACACCACAAACATCATAATATGTTTGCTATTAAGATACATATTACTTTATGGTCAGACAATTTAAAGTGCTGATGTATTAGCTAATTTATATTGTGCTGAATATATGGATACCTGGTGTTATGGAATGGAACCACTGATCTATATTCTCTATTATAGATCAGTGGATATAACCTTTCCTTGGACATAATGTCCAGGGAGACTGAAAAATTTCACAACAACATTTTATAAGCGGCCAAGCATCTTCTGCTGATGTGCTGTTTAAAGTCTCGTAAATGTTTCATTCTAAATTACATACCAAACAGCTGGCAAGGCAAGTATAAACAGCGTAATGTGACATATATCTTCAGAATAGCTGTAATAGCATTGCACCAAGTGGATTTTATCTATAATTCTAATTAATGAATGGAAGAGCAGGTCTTCGATTAAATAAATTATGTGGATGTTGACAATGTCTGCTGTTTTATATAAATAGAAAAGATTCATTTTCTAAGCAAGTAGACTGACAATCCATAAAGGGCAAGTTAGGGTCAGATGATTCACTTCATTTGCTGTGTGACTCCTACTATTCAGACAGTTTGGCATCTCCTACTATTCATGAGTTTGGCATGGCCAGAGAACTGCTGGACGAGACACCCACCAGATCATTAGCTGTCATCATACAACTTGTGTTTGTTTTACTAAAGAACATTGTAAATGGTAACAGGTTCCTTCACAGTATTACATTTCAGTCTGAATGGTGTAACAGAGAAAGATGTGTGTGGTCTAACCTGAATTCCTGTTAGTGCCGGTTTGGTTCCACGTAATGCCTGATCTCGCTCTGTGTCCTGTAACTCTCGCTTCTTCTCTCTCAGCTCAGCAGTAATCTTAGGGCACATACCAAAATATAAATCATTACGTCCTTCTACAGGACAACCTTATGAAGTCCAGAAGCTTGTGGGAAACACTAACTGATTAGAAAATATAGGCCACAAATATATATTATTTAATTTATTAGCTGCAGGACATTATGATGTTGGAAAGATCATCTTTATGAGCTGAACACACATGAAAGCCATTACAAAGTCGCAATTATGGGTGGGAAACTAAAAACGTTCTTTGAGCCCAGAGGATCCTATAGGGGATGTGTCAGTGAATAAACATTGCTGGATGCAATGGATGCAGCACCTAAACTAACAACAATACATTTATTTAAATTAATGATTTTTTTTATTTTTTTTTATAAACTGTGTTCCTGTGGCTCAAGTGGAAGAGCATTGCGTTAGCAGTGCAAGGTTGTGGGTTCGATTCCCAGGGAACACATGTTAGGTAAAAACTGTTGCACTGTAAGTCGCTTTGGATAAAAGCATCTGCTAAATGCATAAATGTAAATGTAAAACAATCTAATTTGCATGTACAAATAAACCAGTATTGTATAATTAGGATGGAATAAATAGCAAATAGCGATTCAATCTACAGCACTTTCATAAATAAAGTTTATCTTTAAAAACACTGATTAATTAACACTGTTATAAGTAATCTTAGATTTTTATATTGATATAAATTTTATAGTGTATATTATAATTTCAATGTGTTTAAGTATTCATTAATTTATTTTGAACAGTAGTACAGGATTTGATATCAGACATTCAGACATTGGATATTATGGACATTTATTGGTCAAACAAATAAATAAATAAATGTATCCGCCAGAATTTGTATACTGGTGCTTCCACAGTACAATGCAGTTAAACAATTTAGATGTAGTGTAAAAGGTATGCAATTATTATTTTCCTGTGACCCCCCTCACCTTCCTATATCCTCTTTACACCTTTCCAGCTCTGCTCTCACTTTGGCTTCCCTCTCTCCTGCAGAATGCAGCTCTGTATCCATGGCAACATTTTCTTTGAAGATCTGTGTGATGTAAGTATCCCAGCCAGATCCAGTTGTTTTCATCTGCAGTCTGAGCCTTCGGTATCAAATAAGAGAATCAAATCTAAAGCAGATCTGGATACAGCTGTGGTAACAAACACAATTTAGTCATCAGCAGGAGTCTCATAATGCATCTCCCTTCCATATACACAAACGGACCATTTCAAATTTCATGAAAAATGTAAATCTGTTAGCTAAGAATATGTTCTCCAAACAGCGGAAGTATTTCTTGGCTAGTAAAAATTAACCATAGAACTTTTCTGTGAATATTAATTTCGATATTGTGTTCTTACTCTTGTATCTGCAGGCCTCAGTGATGAAGGTCATCCATATAGCTCTTTTCTCGCCTCTCCTGTTCCAGAATCATCATGTCCAGTTGGGCTTGCAATTCTGAAATCTCTTGGAGTTCTCTGGCATAAGCCTCTCTCATGAGAACCAACGCATCCTCTTTCTCCCCAGCTCTGCATGTCTGCATATATCAATTTTCTAAACATCCAAAGCAAGACCAGCAAGACATGCTGACCTACGAGTAATCTGAGCTATGCATATTAAAAAGAGAGGTTCATGACCTCAACTGTTTTTCATTCGTCATTAGGATCTACAAATATTCATGCCATTTTCATGTACTGTATCTTTATGTGCAACAAACTGGATTTAACAGGGGTATTACCTAATTCCTGCTGTAGGCTTCTTGCTCTTTGTTTTATAATTGTTCTCCATTTGTTTTAGTTTGTCTTCAAACTCTTTTATCCTGTAGAACAGCAATCATGATCTTCTTCCAAAATTCAAAAATAAATGCTTTTTAGCACACAATTTACCAGTTTATCTGGAGTCTTCCATTGCAGTGATGTTTAGTCAGCAATCTCTGCACTGGATCTCTTTTTGAGCCTGCTGTAGTTCTTCAGAGGCCTGCAGGGCTTCAGTGGCCTGACTGTAAGCTTTGGCGTGGACCTCCAGCTCTTAGCTCAATACCTTTTTCTGGACGATTTAAAATTATTAATAAACTGAAAAATTATCCATGCAGAAGATCACTCATACCAGAGTTATAATACTGCCAAAAGTATACCAGAACATTACATCTATATGTGCTCTCCAACAGCTTCTTCTGCTCTAGAAACGCTTTCCAAACTAGGTTGGAACTTGGCTGTGGTAATGGGCTTTCTGCTGTATGAGTTCAGGCACTGACATTAAGGTAATGGGGCCTAGGTCCTGGTCAGCATTCCAATACTTCATTCATGTCGACACTTCAATTTATCAACATACAGTACTTTCGGTCATGTAGTGTCTAAAGCAATGGTTCGTAACCAGGAGGCAAAGCTGACAACCACTGGTCTAAATGGGCCGGACTTCCAATTTAAAGTTTAGAATAGGTTTGATGTGGTATTGGTCTTACTTCGAGTTCATGTGAGAGAAGAATCACACTGTTTATTCCATCCCGCTTTCTCATGTCACTGTCAAAATCTGCCATCATTTCATGTTTGCAATTTATAAGATTCACCGTATTTAATTGATATGATTTAAACTAATGCAGACAAAAAGAGATTTACATAACACTTGTATGCCTGTGCTTAAACAACACTCAAATGTCAAAAGTCAAGCGAAAACAACACCGAAGACTGAGCAATAATCTATTTTTGAAATGACCTACACCTTAAATAGCTTTCGTTCACCTACATTATCGGTGATCCTTCACAGCCTTATCATTTTACTTTACAGACTGAGTGAGGTGAGGATTGTTTTAGCGATTATTTGACATAGCTCAATGACTAAGAACTCCTGCCAGCTGGAATCCCTTTAGGTCAGTGGTTTTGCTTTAAATAACACACAATGTCCTGGCATTAATCCCAGGACATCCACTTTGCGGACTCATTTTTAGACTAGAAAAAGCATCATAACTGGAAATATCCAAGACAACTAAGATATTAAAGCTTTAGATCTTGTAACTTAAATTTAGGAATGGGCTATAATAGATGTCTAGTCATTTAATCAAGTCACTGTATTTTTTTTATTCTGTGGCTGTGAAGTGAAGTGTGTTTCAGCCACCTATTTGCAGACAGACGTCTTTATCCATTACAGTACATCTTGCAGTGTTTTGAAATGTCCTGTGCCGCCGGCATTGTAACATATCTAGTTAAATATAGTCCAGCTTATTTAAACATACAACCTCCTGTGTTTTTGAACACAACATATGTGTCCTATAAATCTTGCGGGTTGCACCATACCTGTTTCTGCAGTGCCAGCTCACCCTAGGACTCTCGAATTCGCCGCTGGAGATCCCGTTTCAATGTTTCATTCTCCTCCCTGAGTTTCTGCATCTCATTTTCCATCATGCTAAAAAGCCAGAACAAATGTCATCAAAATTCCACAAAAGCTAGTTTAAATCAGTGTGGATGACCAAACACAGATGATCCTGAGAAACAAAGCCATAACTGGACTTTTTTCAAATTTGACTCTACGCTCGACTCCCCTCCTCTGATATGGCACTTCTATGTCCTCCTTCTATCTGCTCCTCCAGGGCATGCTGAAGTCTTTGTCCCTCTCCTCCAACACATGTAGATTATACTTGAAGTAATCTCGCAAGCATAGGAAATGCTCCCTCTGGGTGGATAGCTCTGATGTGGCTTCATTTAGAGCGGTCTCATTGTCGATTCTGTAAAGCCTGAAGTTCTTTCCATTCTTTACAAGACAATTGGGCTCTAGCTCCACAGCTTCCTGCATGTTTACAAAGCAGATCACAACAGGACACTGAAACATTTGTTACCTGTTAAGACAATCTGTAGACACAAGAAGTGATTACAAAGTGCTCATCAGAACAAGTTTATAATTAAACATGCTAAATGAAACCCTACACATCATATAAAGCCATAAATTGGTTAAAAAGGCATCTGATAATGGTGTGTATTTTAAGTTATATTCTTCGTGATCCGATAAAAAAAAAAAAAAAAAAGTGTAATAAAAGTGTCCTTTTATTACTGAACTGTCATAGTGGCTGGGCAAAGATTTTAGCGATAGCTCATATAAAAAAAAGAATTATAACTTCATAAATACAAGCTATTTCAAACAATTTCAACAGAATTACAACTATTTCATTAAATAAAATTGTTTCTCACTTTCACGTGTATATCAGCCCAAGAATTAACGAAGAGCCTAGTATTATTAGTAGAGCCTAGTAAATTGTTAGCTTTGCACAGCGAATATTGTTTTACTTTACGTCTTTGTCAAGTTCAGATGACCGGAACTGTGTAAAAGTCAAAGTCCACATCAGCTGCTCCAGAAGGAAGTTGCTAAATAGGTCTAAAATAGTTTGCATTTAACGTTTAGGTTAGCTAAGCTAATTAGCTAAGGCATAGCAGGAGTTGACTTTGGTTCTAGCTCGGTCACATCAACTATCCATATTGCTATGGTAACTGTGGGCGTCTGCAGCAACATCAGTTTCTATGGCTTGCCTGAAGAATGAGTTCTTTTTTATGTTACAACTGAGCGGCATTTGCTTACTTCGAAAGCCGGAAATTGTGAGTTAACTTCTGATTTATCTCTAGTTATTGCATTACTATCATTTCCCGCATCACTATAGCATCTTGAAGTTATAAAACGTTTCCGAGACCTGTGTTTGAAAATAAATATGAAGTAAATATGGATTCATAAATAAGAAATAGAAAATTATTTGTTATTTTGCATTGTATTTTTGGTTACGTAAGTTACGTAACGTTATAGCTACTAGTACTAAAAGTTTCCAGGAAAGTTCTACAAAGGACGTGTTACCCTACAGACTCTGGCACATCTTTCAGGTTTAAGTACATTATGTACCTCCCTGCCAGAAATGTAAGATAAGCTGAAACTAAGTTTTCACAAAGTCTAAACCTGTGATATTTTTTCCCCCCTGCGGCTTACAAAACTGTACAAAAGTGAGGAAAACAATGCGGGAACACCTGAAATAAGACACCCGATTCACGTGGGTTCTACCTGCCTGCTGTCACGCTCTACCTTGTATTTGTACTTGGTGTATAAATGATTCATTTTCTATCACTTATTTATAAGAATGCAGCGTGTAAATAATTTCTTAGTCTTATTAAGATGGATGTTAAAACTTACTGAGGAAACAAAATGTTCCTCTATTCAGGTTTTGTAATATCTGCCATTCTGCCTCTATGTTTTACACTCATTCACTACTCAGAGCTCTTTACAACCAACAACTGGCTATAGCCATATACTATAACCACAATCACTGTAGGCTATCTAAAGACATGTTTAGAGTTGTTGATAAATTACTGAATTACAAGGAAGTGTCAACGCCCTGTTTAGCAACTCTTCAGTTTTACCTGAGTCACTATGATGTGGGGGGAAATGCGAAAATATTATTATTATTATTATTATTATTTTCAGCACCTAGCTAAGCTAATGAGAAACAAAATATATGTTTCATATATGTTCTTATGAATCCCCTGAGCACATGGTTTGAATAGGAACAAGAGAGAAGAGAGCGGTGGGTAAACGCACGTAGTGCTCTCATAAGAACACAGCCGCTTCATTGGCTGCGCGTCGGTGTTGTTCAAGTGTGTCACCGGTGACCATAGAACAGGCTACAGCCAGATCAGCACAGCACCACCCACAGTCAGCTGAGCGGATCTCATTCAATGCCTCTTCAAAAGATGTGTGGCGTGCAGACGTGATTGTCCTTGTTCTTGTCCTTGTCCCAGGAGGGTATCATCAGGGTATCAAAACCTTAATAGTAGAGCATCGTTAAGGTAGGACTGATTCCTTTAAATATGTCAACATGATTGGTAATTATTTTGCATGCTACGCGTGCATGCGTCGTAGGGATAGGGATGCTGAATGCCGGTGAGTTGCTGCGTAGATTGAATTATGGAAAGTGACAGGAATATTCTTTTGTCAATTTAACGTTGAAAATACAAACCGTGTTACAGAATAGAAACATTTCTAATTAAGTGCAGGCTTTATGTCGTGAATAATTCATGTACCGATACAGTTGTCATATTTGATACTAGACTGATACAGTGTGATCATCGAGTTGTTGTGGCTATTATAGTGCTACAGTTGTTTATATGAGAGCATTACACTTGAGGATGGCATATTTGTGGCAGTGCCAGCGCTATTGGTGGAGGAGAGAGAGTGTAAAAGTCACGTTTAGCACGTAGACCACAAAGCGCCGGTGCATTAGATGGTTTTGATGCAAATTATAGGACATAGAATTACATAATAATTAATGTAATCAGGAAGTGTACTAATTTTACAGTTACTTAAAGGGGAGTCGATTATTTTGAACAGTTCACCTACGTGACGTATTCAAATCTGTGATGTTGTCAGCGTAAGTGCGCAGCATCCTGAAATGAACCAACATGCGCAATCAGCCTGTTTCTGTGGTTACCACCTCAAGTATATAATATATAATAATGAGTGAATCATCTGTGTTTATTAATAACTGACCTGTTTAGAGTATTATGTGGGGAGGGGGTATATATATAATGAAGGTATGTGTAATGTGTATATAATCCTGTCTTAATTCCCTTAATTCCCTTCTCAGATTTAACCTTATCACTATATCCAATACCATTCTGAACTATAATCATAAAAAAACATACCGATTTTTATATAGGATAAACATTGAGTAGATGTTTGAAAATCCAAAATAAATAAATAAACCCATAATCTTCTTGTCATTGCAGTGCGACTGACGTTTCCACTAATTAGTATGGACATGACAATATAAGCATCCATAATTAACAACCAGCCAATCCTAGCTGTGACTTGTTTCAGAGAAACAATTCAGTGGCCTTTCTAAAATGAATCATAACCCTGCATAACACATATCGTTTGAATCCCAAATCCATATTTTGTATAAAAATCACATGGGGAAATATCAGGGTCTTCGTTTGGTAGGTAGAGGTGTGCCCCTCAGCTCCCACCCCTTGCTTGCCCTATATGAGGTAAGGTTATATGTGGGGGGTTTCGAACAGTAAGAGATAATCAGTTTTAACAGACCTTAAGCAAGGTAGGTTGAACATGCATTGGTTGCATGACTTTCTCTTAACCTAATGTAGCTCTTCTACAGTTACTGTGTAACATGTTGAACAAGACCTTTTCCTATTTTCCTTGCATGCAACTAATAGTAAGTTCTTAAAATGTAAATGTTTTGTAAGGCATATAAATACACTCTTATGACAATACCTATAAAGATGGCTTAAGTTGTATTGTGCTGTTTTAGTGTTAATAGTTAAGTGGTTTAAGTGCTTTACTTTCAAAAAAAAGTTTTTTTGTTGTATGCCATATAGTTGCTTTTTGTATCCAGGTGAATAAGTTTCAGAGTTCACATATTGATTAAAACAATGTCTACAGTGAACCAGGTGTCCATTAGCTTGTCTTAAATGAGGATGTATGGACATTCTTTGACCAGTCTCTTTAGTTTGAGTCATGGAGCGGTCTTGCCCTTTAAAAAGGTCAAAATAGGAAGGTTGAGCATTCATGGCTTTTTATAGCAGCGTGTGCTAGTTGTCACATTATCTACACATTGTTCAAATCAAGTTGTGGTGCGGGTGTGTTTTTATTTATTTTTGGCTAAATGTGTAGAAATGAGAAAAACAAACTCACAATCAAGATGACAAATGTCTTCAGGAAGTTGGGTAGCCATCAACAGCTGTCTGGAAGCTCTTCCTGTTGAGAGTCATTGGAAAGGGCACAATAGTTCAGTCATTTCATAGTAGGTTACAGAAGTGTTTGCTAATCCTGGTCCTGGAGCAACCCCACATTACACATTTTGGATTCCTTCCAGATCTATTGGCCATGATTCAACTCATCAGGTCGTCAGTTGAGTGCTCATGAGCTGAATTAGGTGTATAAAATAAGGGACATGGAAAATACAGAGCTGGCAGTCTCCCTGGAATCAGGATTGGGAAACATAATTAACTGTGATCTAAAATAAAAACTGCCTATCTGCGGTTTCTTAAAAGCTGTTTTACTTGGTTGTACTGTGTGCCAGTCAAACGGAATAAATCTTGCTATACTTATAAACTATACTTATATAGTTAATAAACAAGCTACTTGAGGCATGATTTCGTCTGTTTAGTACGAATTATCCTTAAACAACAGTATTTTTTATTTTTATAGTCATGTTGTGACCAATCAGCATTTTAACTTCCCTGTTAACGTAAGCAGTAGCACCATTATATGAGACTGTTTCTTTTCTTTTTTTGCAGCTGAGATCTAAAAAGGCATCATGGGTGGAGCGGTTGTAGACACTGGTGACTGTGGGGTCAAGGCACCTGATGGAGGATGGGGTTGGGCTGTCCTCTTTGGCTGCTTCGTTATTACAGGCTTCTCCTACGCCTTCCCCAAAGCGGTCAGCGTCTTTTTCAAAGAACTTATCCGGGAGTTTGGAGTGGGCTACAGTGACACTGCTTGGATCTCCTCCATACTACTTGCAATGCTTTATGGCACAGGTACAGATGTCCACTGTCAGCGGGGATGGATGAGAATTTTTGTAGATAAGTTGGTTTTCAAAATGCAGGTCCACAAGAAATTTCTAGTTGGTCTGTGGAGCACTTTGACATTTTGGAAGGACAAAAAAAGTAGTCTCCTATTCTGTCTTGGAATTTATGATTCTGCATGCTTATAGTAGTTTGCTTCTTGCAGGGCCCATATGCAGCATCCTAGTGAACCGGTTTGGGTGTCGCCCTGTGATGATGGTCGGGGGACTTTTTGCCTCGCTGGGCATGATTTTAGCATCATTTGCAACTAACATCATCCACATCTATATTTGCACAGGAGTCATAACAGGTGAGTAATGTTTTGTAATTGCATATGAAATTCTGTTGTACTTAACTTCAATGTACTTATATTTTCAAATATAATGTACTCCAGGTTTGGGTCTTGCTCTGAACTTTCAGCCATCCCTCATCATGCTGAACAGATATTTCAGTGAGAAAAGGCCCTTGGCCAATGGGTTAGCTGCAGCTGGAAGTCCCGTGGCTCTGTGCTGTTTGTCTCCTCTTGGTCAGGTTCTTCAATACAACTATGGTTGGCGTGGAGGCTTTCTCATCCTTGGAGGCATTCTACTGAATTGCTGTGCATGTGGTGCCCTCATGAGACCCTTGACAGCACCGAAAAAAACAAGCGAGGTGGAAGAAAAGGAGAAGGAAACCAAACCCAAACCAAAGCCCAAGCTTCTTGACTTTACCGTTTTTAAAGATTGTGGCTTTTTGATTTACACAGTGGCTGCGGCCATCATGGTGTTAGGTCTTTTTGTGCCTCCTGTGTTTGTTGTAAGCTATGCCAAGGAACTGGGCAATGAGGACACCAAGTCTTCCTTGCTGCTCACCATACTAGGGTTCGTTGATATGTTCGCCAGACCAACATGTGGTGTCATCGCTGGGCTCAAGTGGGTTCGGCCAAGATGTGTTTACCTCTTAAGTTTTGCTATGATCTTCAATGGCACCACCGATCTTATCGGCTCCATGTCCAAAGACTATCCATCTCTCGTGGTGTTTTGCATCTTCTTCGGTATCTCCTATGGCATGGTTGGAGCCTTGCAGTTCGAAGTGTTGATGGCCATTGTGGGGACAGAGAAGTTCTCCAGTGCCATCGGCTTGGTGCTGTTGGTTGAAGCCTTTGCTGTGTTGTTGGGACCACCTGGTGCAGGTCAGTACTGCAGTTTTTATGTTCTGTGGTTTCTTTGCTTTTAAAGAAGTCATAAGACACACAGTGAAACAAATAAAACATTTACATGACCAAAGTATGTCCTCTAGACTTGCAGTTTACCCACCAAAGAAAACCACATTGTCTTTGCAAATGGTCAAAAACAAACAAAAAATATATATTATTGGAATGCAGGTTGCCCTTTGTGTATCTTACAAGTACCTTTTGTTTTGTGTTGTAAGGGCCTTCTCTTTTTATTCCATATGGTTCCTTCTTATTTGGATTTAGTTCCCCAAACACTGAACAAATGGACTGTTATAGCTGTCCCAACAATAACAGTTGCAGCTCATACATAATTGATATGTTAGCCCTGGTGACCTGTCAGGACCACCACCACTAATTGGCTGATCCATGTGGGACATTTTCATCATAGTTCTCGTTTCATTTCACAGGTCTTCTTCTGGATTACACAAAGAACTACATGTTCGTCTTCCTGCTGGCCGGGTGTGAGGTGTTCCTCTCGGCCCTTGTGCTCGGAATCTGTAACCTGCTCTTCATCAAAAGGAAGCCTGAACAGCCTGACCCTCCAGCCAAGATGGAGATGGCCATTATCGACACAGAGATGGAGGAGCTTAACAAAGCACCAAAGAACGAACAAGACAGCAGAGGAGGTGAAAATGGAAAGAAGCAAGCCGTTGAGCAGGAAGCAACGGCAAAATCTGATGATAAAATAGTTCAAGAGCCTGAAAGCATAGGGGTGGACTCAATAGAGCTGGAGAACTCTTCCAAAAATGTGACTGAACCAAATGGTGTGGTTGTAGAACCTGAATCCTCTCTGTAAAGATACTAGAACAATAGACATGACAGAGCTTCTCTTGTAGGACTCCTGGACATGCGTTTGATGTTGTAGCGTATGCTTTATGTATCGCACTTTAAATGTGGTTGCAAAGGACTGCTTTCAGACCTGCTTAGTTAAGATTCAGACATTTTTAGGCAGACCACCACTTTGTATGTTAGCAGATATGCCAAGATGTGTTCTCAAATTTGCATTACAAAAAAATTCTATTTATACAGTGGCACCAGATAACACTCGGCTAGTAAACGCTCCACATCAGAGCAGGTCACCAGCATTATACTGAATGTTACCAGCTTGCTTCTTTGTGGCATTCAGTGTTTGCTAATGTGGGTTGTTGGTTCATAGTACCTTTTATCATCCACTGTAACATTTTTAACTGTTCCTGGGAGAGCACAGGCTTGTAATAAAGTCCTGCATTTCAGACAAATGGAACCAGGTTAATCTGAATAACATGCAAACGAGGATCCTAGATCCTAATCTTTTTAAACTGAAAACATTCTTGAGGAATGTAGAGAGTTCAGACAATGCTTGTTTTTGTGGAACAGTCTACTCCAAATATTGGAGGACAAAGCTGTTACATTTTATTTTATGCTATTTTGTTCATTTCAACCTTCTTGTTTAGATTCTGTATTTATATTTAAGTTTTTTCATATTTGTATTTTATTCATCTAAATGTCTTGACCAACTGCATCAGTCAGGAGAGGACCACAGATTGTACTTGTGATATGTTGGTAACGTATTTAAAAAAAATATTTTTTTTTTGCAAACCAAATCGTACTGCAGTATTTATGAAAATGTTTGTGTGGATAAAACCCTTTAAATGTTACCTTGTTTTTTCTTTCACCAGCAGTTTGAGTAGGGACCCTCTTCTGCTACGTTCTTAAGACACTTAAGCTATTTTTGGTTGTGCCTTAAGTCTTGTAGCCATGCAGAATTTGTGAAATACATTTTAGAAATAAATACATCTTCACTCTCCACTGAACCTTGACTCATTTTTATGGCATTGCAGTGGTTGCACAATATATATATATATATATATATATATATATATGTATATATATATGTATATATATATATATATATATAAAATCTGAACAATGAGTTCTATCTTTTTTTTTTACTTAAACCCAACACGATTCAATCAGCTACGTAACTGGTGTGCAATACAAAATGATGCATTAAATTAATTCGTGAACTCAATTGTTTGAAATCACGGTAGCTAATAATATAAAAGGTAGGCAGTGAAAACTAAATGACCAGACTGTTTACTCCTACAAGACACCGTTCAGATCCTATTAGCACAGGATTTGTGCCGTATTTTCAGTCCAGATGGTGTCCATCTGTAAATGCACCTAAACTAGCATCCTTAATATCTACCCTACTGTAAAGTTCAGATCTAAACTTGCTTTAACAATAAAGTGAACGTAAAATGTTAAGATAAAGAATAAACAAATCATCAATGGCATAGTTAAGGAAGAGTAGATAAAGTACTCAAATAAGCAGAGCAAGATATTGCATATTGTATGCTGACAGTCCAAAATGTTTTGGATGTTTTGGTGCAACTGTGCAATCAGATGCATACAAGACAAAAATAGATTACAGATGCATGCACGAGAAGAGCAGGAACAATAGAAAGACAAAAGGCAGTAGGATAGTGGGTTAAGCATATAGCGGAAAGATGAAGTGCAATGCATCCTGGAGAATTCCATCATGAGAAATTGACCGCGACACAGAAATAGTGGGTTTCTATACTGCCCGAGGTATTGATGGCAGTAACTGTGATACATGTGCTTTTTGAGAAAAAAATAAAACAAAAACCTTATGGTGGATAACCAAAACCAAATACATTTGTCTATACACATATGCACAGAATTTAAATATTCATGTAAAATCACATTTGCAGATGACAGCAGAACAAAGCAACTTGCCCAAATAATAATTTACGAATTTAATATTTTAAAGAAAAAGATGCAACCACAAGCAAATACAAGTATTTAATTTATTTACACGGTTTAAAATACACAAATACGGTGGTAATAAATTCTTACAGGACTGACAAATTGGCATGACTTCCACAAAAGTATGTGGAGCCCAAAATAGCCATGGGCTTCAAAATGGGGGAGAATCAGATGAAAAATTTCACCCAGGAAGTTGCCAATGTCCCCTTACAGAAGACAGGGGAACAAGATGACAAGCCAGCTTTCAAGGTGCATTAGAAAAGTCACATCAGTGCTGGAATATTTCATAAAATGGGAAAAATTACTAAATATTAGAGCAAGACTTTGATTCGTTTTCATTATTTCAACCTTTGCAGACACAAGCGATATCTCTAACAAATGGTTTTTCACTTCCAAAACACCATCTGAACCATCAGAACAAAAACTTGCAGCAAAGTAAAACCAACCTTTTCAAGAGACCCATCATATAGAATTTCTAAGCATGATCCCCATTCATGAATCAAAACAACATCCTCAAGAGTCAACGTTCATGCTCAATGAATGAAACCCCCAAAGTCTGGCACTTCATTGTTGTGGCTTTATGAAAGATTTGATAAAAATAACTGGTGATGGCTTTCAGACTGAAACCATCTGCTGTCATTTCATAGTCTTTCTAAAGAATGGCATGGAAACATTTACACGATTATTTTACAGTTATTTCACAGCTTAGAAACAGAAGACAATAATAAGGGCGGCAGTATTGTACAGTTAAAGAGATCAATATAGTAGACAAACAGGTGAAGTTCACAGGGTCCCACTGTGAGGACGTGTACGAGTGAAAAACACGCTGTGGAGTCATTTTGCCGTGAGCGATGTACGTATGCTGGGATTTTGGCCCCTTGTGGTCCATCCACTCTATACCACCAGCTTCACTGTGGGAAAGGAATCTCACCAGCAACAGAGGGCTATTAAAATGTTTATTAAAAAATAAATACAGTGAGTAAATATATATATTTTTTTAAAGTGAACCCATAAGGCCATCAGACAGACTCGTCTGCTGCCCAGGTTAAAATACAAAAGAGAATTCAGTACACAGGAACAAAAAGACCCATTTAAACCACACAGACGATACATTAGCCTCAATCACGAGGAGCCTGAACCAGAGAAAGTTGTGCAGCACAGAATGTGTTTGAGTGGAACTGTGAAGGAAGGAAGCAGGAGATGACAATGGTGTGGCTGGCTGATCCAGTCTCTGATTGGTCAACCAACTGGTGTGAATACGCACCAGGCTGTAGCTCTCATGTCCACGAGAACATTTAAAGAGTGTGGGAGAGAAAATATGAGAACATGAGAGAGAAGAAGAGGAGAGAGAACCTGTGAGCGAAGAGGTCAGGTTGGTTCTACACCATTTTGGTTTGGTCAATAGAAGAAAGAGACTGACGCCTGATCTATTAGCTGATGGTGGAGAGCTGTCAATCAGCCATGTGTAGTTAGGTTGCCCATCCTGCTCCATATTGCAAAATGGAGGCTTCTGGGACATGGAGACAATCTGTAAACAGCAACAAGATACAGAGACATCTAATAACAATTGTCACAAACCAAAAAAGTATTTTTAAAAGGTTCTTTATGAACAATGCCTTTTATATCAGCAAGATGAAACTCACAAAAATGCAAGGGTCATATTTTAAATAAAAATTAGGAGGACAATTATATAAAACATTTAATATAAGTAATCAAATGCGTGTGTTTATGGGATTCTACACATTTATTGTGCACCTACAAATACAGTGAAATGTGCGCTGCCTAAATGAAAGTGTCATTATTCTGCCTGTCTGTGTTCTTTAATTTTTTTATGCAGTTTAAACATTATACATCATGAAAATATGACCAAGTTTTCATTGACTAAAAGGCTCTGACATATACTGTAGTCAACTAAAACTTGACTAAACAAAAACAAGACAAGGTTGACTAAATATGACAATTAAAATGTATTTGACACAGGACTAAGACTAAATGAAAAATGTTTGACAAAATTAACACTACTTTGTAAAAAAAAATTCCAGCATAGTTTTGACTGTTTTCAACATTTAAAATAACTTTTTCTTAGGAAAAAAATCAGCATATTACAAAGAGTTCATAAGAATATGACACTGAAGACTGGAACCCCCACCCTTTTTATTTTAGTATATGACCATTGACAAGTTTCACCCAGTTGGTAGAAAACACAAAAGCAGTGCAAATCTAACACAAGCTGCTCAAACTCACCTGATGCACCTGCCTTCACACAAGGATGTGACGATCAACTACTTGCCGTGGTGTTCGAAGGGAATGCTATTCTGGGGTGAAGAGAGAGAACATTACAGCCTTCCACCCCCACAACACACTACTCACACCATCCCATAGTCATACCGTGTCTACTGTCCATCATATTGAAAGAATACAAGCTGCTGAAATGACTTTCCCCACAAACACAAACGTTAGGTCAACAGCTTCCTAGAATAGGCTTTTCAAGCTCAAATGTCACCAGTCAGAATCTCTAATAGAGATCACGAGAATTACTGCAAACAATAAAAGATGTACTAACATTTCATCAGGTATTTATTTCTGTGGACATTTTGTGTGTGTAGAAATAAGAATTCCTAGTGTAACCATTCAAAGCCAGAGGCACTAAACTGTTTGTTCTGCCAAAGTAAAATCTCTTATCAGTAAACAAACATCAAAACAGATCATTCAGATAACGACTGGCTACTTTTATAACAGGGTTCATTACTGCTCTGCTGAAGGCTTGGATGAGCAGGGTCTGCCTTATACCTGTGATGTGGACATGCGGGAAGTATCTTGTCGCCCCGTCAGGTCTGAGGACGACACGTTCACTGGGGCGCCACGATGAAGCCGCATGCTGACCTTACGCTCACGCTCCATGCCAGTGACCGGTCTCGGTGAGGATGTGTTCGCTGTGAGATGAGATGACTCCTTACAGTGTTTCAAGTACTTGGGAAGTGGGAGAGGCAAGCGAAAGACTGTTTACCTGTGTGAGAGGTGGGTGTGAGGGGGGTGGGAGGAGCTCCATCCTGTGTGGGGCGGGGTCTGCCCGAGGCTGCTGGGATCCCTCGAGCTGCAGGATTCCTGCTGTGCCTCATCCGCTCGTCTCGCTCTCTCCTCTCACGTTCTGCCTCCTCTGCGGTACGGTTGGCACCCTGAGAGAGGGTAAATGCAACATTAGACACAGACACAAACAGTGCTACATGAAGTAAATATTCCATTCCACAAAAAAAATAAAAACAAAAAACCTCTACATACCTAACAAATACAAAAAGAATATATATCAGCAATGAATTAAGTACACAAACATTCATAATTTTGTGGTTAGCAAGATTTGTTTTAAAGAAAATATTTTACTCAACAAGGATGCATGAAATTGATCGAAAATTACAGTAAATATGCTTATAAATATACAGCATTTATTTCAAATAAAAGCATTTATTCAAAGAAACTGAAAAAAAACACCATAGTTACAAAAAAAGAAAAAAAGAAAAAAAAAGGGTAATCTTAAAATGTTGTTTTCAACACTGATAAGAAAAATTACTTCAGCAGGAAAACAGCATATTAGAATGTGAAAAATCTTGTTAATCTGTAGTCTATTGCTAGCCTGGTTTTAAGTGAAGGCTACAGTTTGTCCGGGCACAACAATACCCAAACCTGAACTAGAAAAAGAGCAGATTCAGTAGATTTTGGTCTTTTGAGCTGGATGACTGGAAAAGTCCATGTATCGAAGGGGGGGGGACACTTTTTACAGAATGATTTATGAAGGATCACATGACCCTGAATTCTGACATGTCATCATAAAAGGTCAGCTAAAAAAAAAACCATTCAAAAAGAAAAAAAAAACATGGCAATTAATTGTGTAGATGGCAATTAAGAATAGAAGAAAGTCAGGATTACTGCAGTCTAGGGCTGGGCGATAAAACGGTATCAGTATTTAACGACAGTACATTGATAATTTAAGTGTTGTTGCATTTTCATGTTTTTGTAGACTATCCAGCTAAACCCACAAGATGCACCGCAGAAATATAGAAGTTCAATGTGGAGAAGATATTGGTTAGGTTAAAACGGAAACCAAGCCATTCACAGAATGCATATTCGGTACATTTTAGAGACGCACAACTAGGTCTCCATCTGGCTCTTTTGTTCATACTTGTTTATGCAATTTACTAAACCATATTTGATCAACAATTTTGTTGGCCTCAGGAGACAGGCCAAACGTTTCCTTAACACTTAATCTACATATGAAATATAAAAAAGGAGATATTTGCTTTACTTTTATTTTGTGTTTGACTAATAAAATTAAAAAATGTTGTTGCTTGTTTTAATAAAATGGGTAAATGAAATACAGTGGTTAAACTGAACCCTTTTTTTCTACTGCTCTTAAAGAAATGTTGTAAAAAAAGTTCAATAATTATTGATACAGAATGATATGAAACATACTGTGATACATTATTAGCTATATTGCATAGCCTTATTGCAGTCAATGTAAATGATCAAGTGAGTAACATGAATACTAGCAAGATAAAGATTAATGTTTTAAAAATGTTTTGCACATATTGATGATTTTATTTGAACTTCACTTTCCATAATTTATAGTAAACAAACAGTTCCAATCCTAGTTTTATAATGTGGTCAGGGTTCCCACACCTTGATTAACTTCAAATTCAAGGACCTTCCCGGTTCAATACCCTCTAATTCAAGGAGAGAGAGGTTACATCGTGTTATCTTGTAAGAAACATTGTTACAGTTTTTGTGTGTCAAACACAACTATGCAAACATATACATTTTTGGCCATAATGACACAGATCTGATATTCTTTTTGTTGTATTTCTGTTTTGCATAAAACTGAAGAATATTCGGTATATCCCAAAAGAGTTTAGGCTCATGTAACCAGAAGTTTTTCTTGCCTCATGGGATTACATTATCTTAACAAGCAAAGCAATTCAACATAAATTTCTGGGTGTGTCTGTGAAACAGAGCTACCGTCCTAGTAGTTTTGTGCATACATGAACCATATTGACCATATTTTATTTTTCCATGGGGGCGGGGCATGGTTGGTTGGTGGATAAAGTAGTGCAAAAGACCATATCCCAAATATCAAAACTGAAAATCGAATTTCCATACCTAAAATACATATTTTACAGTCACGGTTATGCATATTGAACAAACAGCTAAAAAGCTTCCTATCAGTGGCCCTCCTTCACAAAATTGAACATCTAGCACAGTTTTATCACAGGCAGAATGGTAAATGTTTCAATACAAGCATTTTAGTCAACATTTTAGCAACATTTCCAAACTTTAACCCAAATCAACCCATTCACAGTTTAAAAGTAGCCATAGAAAAAAACGAAAAGCGGACTTAGCAACCCTGTATTCAACACGAGCCACAGGAGTCAGATTTGACTGATCAGCAGGCAATAATGGTCAGAAATTCAGTGGGAGCGGGATTAAGAAAACAGTCCCTCGCAGCGCTCTAATACAAAAACACACTGGCGACTGTAGAAAGCCAAAGCCGAATTCCCAACATTTTGGACTATTCAGATTTTTTTTTTTTTTATCCAAAAACACTTAACACGTAAATGCAAGCAAGTTAGTATGCATAGGCCACAAAATGTTGGTGAAATAACACAGTGTACCAGAGGGAATAATATGGAATTTCTTCCAGAAACTTCTTGCACAAAATAAATCCAAGCACTTTCAAGGACCTGTATCAATGTATGTTTATTTGCAAAAACTTGCAAGGTCCTTGACATTTTTTTTTTCAGATTCACAAACTTCCCAGGATTTCAAGGTCCCGTGGGAACCCTGTGTAGTGTACTATTTAAAAACTCAGAAATCCAACCACCATCTACAAACAAAATGTTGTAACCCATGCACAATGAAACGTACATGACCAATGAATAACAATGCAAGTCTGAAACATCAATATTGAACAATTGAAACTCGCGTTGCTTGTTATATTTTATCACACTCTTAAGACCATCCAGACATGTACTTACAAATTTGAGCATGTTCCAATCAAACACGTAGTCATAGGAGAATCCCTGTCTGTGGAACAGATTCCTGAAGAGTTGCCTCAAGTATGAGTAGTCTGGCTTGTCATCAAATCGCAGTGATCGGCAGAAGTTGAGGTACGTAGCAAATTCAGCTGTGGGACAGAAAACAAGCAGCCGTATTACAATCCAGGTTTTTAGGCATAATTTCTAAGATAAAATCTGATTAACAGTCAGAAATTACACAAGCCTTTGGACATACATGGGTAGCCCTTGCAGAGAACTTCAATGGGGGTGGACATCTTCTTTTCACTGATACGCTCATACTTCTGTCTTTTGGTGGCGGCTTTCAGTCCCTGCCAAGGGAGCGAGCCCAAGTTGAAGTACATCAGTACATAACCGAGAGACTCCAGGTCATCCCGCCGAGACTGCTCTGTAGAGATATGCACACAGAATTATAGGCATGCACAGAGCATGAAAGGATGACTACTACTGCATGATTCATGAATGAGCATTCATATTGCTGCAGACACATGCACACAAATCAATCTCTTCTGGGAAATGCTAAAAATACACATGCATCCACTTGAGCATGAGCTCACAGTGATGTCATACAGAGCTGGCAGAGAAATGGGGAAGAAAAATCAATCTGAAAATGTTGTCAAATGATCAGTAAGCGCAGCCAGAGCTAGGGCTGGATAATTATCATATTTTGTGATCGTGAGTAATGCTTCTTTTAATTAAGAAAAATTATCTGTGATTTGGCCCCTTGTTATATACCCTGAAGGTTTTTTTGTCCATTAGACAATTGCATTCTTACATTGGTTACAAGCCTCCACCTGCTTTCATGGTTTTTGTTTAATTGAACATCTTTGAGGAAAAAATACTAATAATTTAAATGTATAGCATAAAGAAAGTGTTAATTTATAAGATAGGCTAGATATAATAAATCAGGAAACAAGAGGAAGTAAATTAAACCATGCAAATGAGTTGATGTTCACCTAATATTACTTAAATGCAAAAACAATAACTATGATTACACATTGAGCAAATAATCATTACGATCAGTTTGACCATTATCATGCAGTTAGATTACTATGGCAAGAAATCTGGGTCACAAACACAAATATACATGCCACAGTCAAATTAACAAGCTAACTGGATAGAATCGGTGTTTTTACCAATGCCAAGATGTGTGTTGATGGATGCGTAACGCGCAGTGCCCGTCAGGTTCTTGTTCTCGCGATAGGGTATGTGCTGGTGTGTTCGTGCATCACGGTATTTCTTGGCCAGGCCAAAGTCAATGATGTAGACCAGGTTGCCTTTCTTTCCCAAGCCCATCAGAAAGTTATCAGGCTTCACGTCTCTGTGAATGAAGTTCTTGGAGTGGATGTACTCGATGCGGCTAATCTAATGAATAAAAGGTTTACAAAAAACATTTTTAAATAAGTTATATTTCTGCAGAAAACTACTTTTTTTGTTGCCAACATAATTTTGTATAATACCATCTGATCAGCCAACAGCAGGACGGTCTTCAGGCTGAACTTCCGAGAGCAGAAATTGAAGAGATCCTCCAGACTGGGGCCGAGCAACTCCATCACCATCACATTATAATCTCCTTCTGCACCACACCACTTTATAGTAGGAATACCAACTGCAGAAGCAACACACAAAACACCTAAATACACAGCATGGAAACCAACAGATGCTCGTTGGCAAGTATGGATCATTTTATTAATTACACTGATTTATTGAACCCCTCAACCCCTTATTTACATATCAATCAAAACCCCTTTCTTATTACCTCCACCCTGCATCATCTTATAAATCTTGCTCTCGATGTGGAGCTGTGGGTGCTTTGTCTTCACACATTCCAGTT
Source organism: Carassius auratus (assembly GCF_003368295.1). Classification (NCBI taxonomy): domain Eukaryota; kingdom Metazoa; phylum Chordata; class Actinopteri; order Cypriniformes; family Cyprinidae; genus Carassius; species Carassius auratus. The sequence goes on along the minus strand of NC_039279.1, from coordinate 5,885,663 downwards.
TGATGGCCACTTCCTCTGCAACTGAAATGTCTGTGCCTGGGGCAAAGAGAGAAACAGAGAAGGAACAGAGCTATTAAAACTGTGAATGGGGTCAGAACACAGTCTGAATCTGAAACAAGCTGACATGACTGTAGATCATAATTAATTTACCTTTATAGTTTGTGCATACACTACTGTTCAAAAATTTGATCAATTTAATGCGTCCCTGCTGAATAAAAGCATTAATTTCTTTTAGCAAATTCAGTCATTATTCAAGAGACCTTATTGGCCCAATCAAACACAGAATGATAAATATATTGTTCACATCAGAAGATTATATTGTCTTGTTTATTCTAAGTGCACACTCGTTTGCAGCTTTAAATTCTCTAGGTTCTTATAGCAGGATTGATTTTGATTGGCTGTCAATGTTTTAATCATTCATCAGCTGGAATTTTTTTTTCTGAAAGTGATTCCAACCATATTGTTTCTCTGTGCCTTTATTGTCATAACTGTGGTGTGGACAAGAGCCTGCAATAATGCGGTTTGACCAGTGTGGCGCTGTAGCGCAAGACTGTAATTCAGCCCTCCTCGATGCAATTCAAGAGAAGAGATACAGCGCTCGTTCAGCGCAGTTTCAGAGAAATAAACAACAAAAATCACAGCAGTGTGAAAGCAGCAGTTTAAAAATGCATCTTATTACACCTATACGGATGTTTGCACAAGCTCAGTAAAGCATTCACATCTATAGTATTTTATGCAATACCTTAAATCAAGCAGCTTTACGGTATTAAACATTATTATTAAATATTTGATTAAAGTGATAGTTTGGTTTGCAGAGATCAAAGTTTAATCTAGCTCAGGACTGTTGATTATCATAACCCAGTAAGGTAATTTAAGAGACTACCAGTCAAAAGTTTTTGAATATGGTAACGTTAAGATTTGTAATGTTTAAGAAGTCTCTTCTGCTCACCAAGCCCACACATAAAAAATATCAGCCGATATATTGGTATTGCTCTATTTTTACTCCCTTCATATCGGTATCGGGCCCTTAAAAAACATATTAGCCGGGCTCTAGTCAGTACCACAAGATTACATTTAGATCAAACAAGAAACACATTCAAATGGGGATTTGAATCTAAGCCAATGAACAATGTGAACAACGTCAACAACATGCGAGAGCTCACCAGAAAAAAATAAAATAATAATAATTCCAACAGCTTACTCTTTATGGGGCCCTCTTTATTAAAAGGATGTTAAACTGCTGATGAGGTGTTCAATGCAAACTGCGGCCTGATAGCTAAATGAGATCTCCATTTTTGGCTTTGAAAAATGAAAGGAAGTTACAGGTGTCACTTCCAGTCCAAACCTACAAACATTATCACATCATTAATCCAAACACTCTGAGGTTACATACAAGCTGATGGAAAGGAACCAGAACTGTAAAAGAGTGGGACAGTCCTGGGTGATTCACACAGCTGAGAGCTCCCATAATGCCATGTGATGCAAACATTACAGAATCCCGAGAAAAAGGGAAATGTGCTGCATTTACGCTGACTGTCGGATGATTTGTACGGCCAGTAAGCGGTGTAACACAATATAACTAGTCCAATCAGGTTGGGTTTGATTTTCTGAGCCTCTAATGCCAATGACATGGCAGATGATTTGAACGCAATTCAGACAAATTCATGTACTGTAGATCTTTCAATAGCACTGCACTGCCTCTGATCACACCTGACATTTATGCATTCATCAACTTAGCCTAATTGACGTACCAAAGAGTGGGTGCAGTTATGAAACAACTGTGCAGATGGAGTTTACAATCTCACCACACCCACCAACCTTTTTCCCACACACAGACAGACTGAAACAATCCCATCTCAGCCAGAAAGCTTCAGGATAAAGGTCTCCCCACACTTTAACACCATGATGAACAAAGTCCCCTTGCAAAAAGTGCTTCTCTATCAAAGTAAAACCAAGCTGATTGTGTTTGAGCCTGGTGTTTGGAGGAGTTTTGATCAAGTTAAACATTTTGTTGTCAAGTTTCAATCCATGTGAGAGGAACCCTGTTAATGAGGAGACCACAGTGAGAAGAATTAAGGCGAGCAGCAACAAAATGTCCTTTAATGCCTATTGAATAAGAGATGAACGACACCTTTTACTCTACACAAGTATATTTAATCACAGGCTTGAGTCGAAAATGAAATGCTAAGGTGGTTAAGAGTACTAATATTAGTAATGGTAGACTCCAAACTAATTAAAAAGCCTGTTATCAACTTGCTATGCTTGTTAAGAGGGTAAAAGAAAAACAATGACCTACTTTGGGTGCTCTGTATTGCAACACAACACAATAGCTCTCTAGATAGTCATCAATGCAATCTCTAAATGTTCACCTTAGATACTCAAATGATCAACAACATCCTGGTGTGAAACTGATGCTCTCAACCATGAAGCCATCTAGCATGAAAATAAAGGGTTCCTCTGGTTTCTGACTGTGTTCCTTCACTACAGCATCATCAATCAAAATTGTTTCCCCAAAATGCACCATAAACCTGTGATCAGGAAAATGAGTCTGCATGAATCATGAGCCCTAATAGCATGATCTGACTTTTAATAGACTGCAAAAGCATTAGCCAGGCTTGGTTGGATGTCCATCAAAGGCTGATTCAACCTGTCAGGCTTGGCCTTTTGGGTGGTTCTTTCAGTTAAACCTGTATGGACTGGTAAGATTCACACAGAGTTATACACAAGGGGGATGACCTGTTAGGAAACTTACATTCACAGGTTCAGTGAAATTACACCTCAATTTAAAGCAAGTGGTGTATTATATTCGAAGTCACTGACGTATGTGTCTAATATCAAAAGCACATACTTTGATGGTCTTGATGAGATCCTGGAGTGTTTTTAAACCACTAACTTATATGAGCTTATTCGAAACGGGATGTAAAGTTTATATACTCTGCCACATCAATAAACCACTTGTGGTCTGAAATACATTGTTGTCATGGTTATAATAAATATATAATGTTATTATAATATATATTTAATATATATAAATGCCCAAAGGACTGAGAAACGGACCTCATAAGCAGACTATAACGAGTCAATCTTATGACAAAACGCCACTGACAGTTACTGTTGACAGATATACGAAACACAACCGCTTGTTAATCGTGTTTATAATATTGACAGCTTTATAACAAGAGTGTATACGTGTGTTTAAGTTTATACTTACCCAGATAAATGTCTCCAAATGATCCACTTCCAATTTTTCTACCCAGTCTGTATCTGTTTCCAACTCGTAGCTCCATCGCTGTGTTTACTGGTTTCTCTCGAACGAGTCACTCGATTGTATTTCAGCTAATTTCTATTAAACCAGATTCTGTCGGACTTTAAATATGGGTTTACGCTAATATTTTTAAGCGTTATTTAACTGCTACGATCCTATTTATCTTTACGCGACCCCAACCCCCCCGAATCCCTGAGGAGAATTCGGATTCTTCCGACGGAGTTCACTTTTCACCATTCCTTATCTAATGTATAAAAGTCCGAAATGTCACAATATTATGCTCAGGCGAAAGCTTAGAGTCTGTAGATTATGCTCTTGTCGGTTTGGTCACCATTTTCCCAGAGAATAAAGAAGATGGAGGTGGATTTTAAGAGCGGACCACCGTCATAAAAGCTAGTCACAGGCCTCGTATCTCCTGTGGTGAACGCGAACGTAGCGCCGTGACGTCACATACCCTTGGCAACGCCTCGCTCGCCACAGTCACGTGGGAGAAACGCTGGATGGGTTTCTTTAGGTCAGTCTCATTAACTGTCTCGAACACCAATTAATTTATTATGGACATCTTTTTGTTCGTCCTAGATAGATCTTATTCAGTGATGTGCATTAGCCAGATGAACTAACAAGTATTTATTCTGTCACATTCACATTTATGCATTTCGCATACAGTATTAACTGGATAGACAGTAGTTTCCATTTATAAGTGTGTATTCCCATTTTCACATTTACAATTTTACAAAGGTTATGGATACTATTCGACTACTGATGTTAAATAATAAGACAACTAAATACTAGTAACAGAACTATACATAGAAATGATAACAAGAAATATAATATATTAAAATAATATAGAAAACTAACATTTAGCCTCGCATACTTCGGTCCAACAACAGGCCTACAGTTTCAGATCGTAAATGCTTTGGGAAAACACTAGGCTTAAAATCTTAAGACAATGCGTCATCTCTGTAAGACGTGCTCCATATGTTTTGCTCTTATGGCTGCCCAGCTGACTGTCCACTGACCGAGGGAGCCGCTGTGAGACAAGTACTTCCTAATAATTAAGGCAGTGGGACGGTAGTGGAACAGTAACATTTTGTACCCTCTCGTGTTCACATGGTCCTGGTCACGCCCACCCGCTCGCTGATTGGCGGACGCTCTTTCGCTTGGTCACACAGGATCCAATCAGGACACAGTCACATGGCTGTAATGTTTTCCTGCAGATTGCGTAACAGTCTTGCACGTGTTCTTCAATGCTCATCTCGGAGTAACTCAGAGACCCGTGCAGGGAATATATATATATATATATATATATATATATATATATATATATATATAATATAATATGTAGAGCCGAAAGCATGATTTTAGAATCATTTTTAGATTAACAGTCTACTTTAAATTAATGTGACCTCTCCTGTTTACTTGCCTAAAATAAATTACAAATAGTTACGTCGTGATATAAAAGCTAAAGAAAAAAAACTAGAAATTATTATATAAAAATATTAAGTATATATATATATATATATATATATATATATATATATATATATATATATATATATATATATATATATATATATATATATATATATATATATATATATATATATATATATTAATTTATCACACTTCCAATGTAATAAAAGCCATATTTTTTCTTTATAATCACTGTTTCACTTATATTGTGTGTAAATGGGTGTATGGTTATTAGGTAGTGAACAGAAAAAATAAGTAAAAACAATCTAATAATCTAAAATAGCAACTCTACAGATCATTATTAAATGATCGTGGTCAGAAATGTTTTTGTTTGCAATGCGATTTATTTGTTAGTGAGGACATCTAGTGGTCTTTGATATGAATAGCAGAAAACAAACGGAACGGGCCAAAAAAATTGTCGGCAACACAGGTCAGTATTGTGCCTTTTTTATTTTATAAGCTTGTTATTTGCAAGCTTGATATTTTTCGGTGTGATGTCTAAATATGAAAATACATGAAGCACAATATCTAGATTCACAGTGCTAAGAAAAATCCTCCAAATTATGACCATACAATTTGGAAGTCAGCTATTTCCTCAGTCATGTTTACCATTGTACCCATTAGTATGTTCATGAACATAAACATTAGGTCTTTTCTTAGTAACATGTCATGATGAATCAGGTGACTTGAAAAAAAAAAGCACTTTGCAGAGATTATAAACATGGAAAGCAAGAGTCTGGATCTGATTACCAACATCGTGTGAACAGCATCCTTTTTTTTTTTCTTGACTGAAAGTTGCTCAGTACAATGGTAGTTGATAAATAGAACTGAACCAACATTAAAAATCATACACAACTAGTTAAACGTTAGACAAATACTAATGCTGACAAATGTGTCCCTTAATGTTGAAAAACTTTTCTAAAGGTCCAAATGTTGGGGCTTAAATACTTAAAATTACACAAATATGTTTAGACAGATTTAAATTGTTACCTACATGTTTCTGCTAAACTTAAAAAATAAATAAAAATAGTTTTAACAAATAAAATTAACATTAGATAAGGCAAACACACACACACACACACACACACACACACACGTTTTCCCTTCACAGTAGCAAATCAGCCAATCTGGCCAAATTACAGAGATGGTCAGATTAAGACTGAGGATATTGTGTTTTCCTGTATAACTGAATGCCTTGAAACAATGCTTTTTTTCATGTGATAAAGCCAACGGCTCTCTTTAGCCACAAAAAGGCCATTTCTTTAGTCCAAAATTTAGCCAAATTATCCTATAATGATGTAATCACTACATTCACTTTTTAAAAAAAACTTATTTATACAGTATGTAGTAAATACTGACCTACAGAGTATAACCACTTATAGTTCAACTTTAACTGGTGATACAGGCATTCACCAGGCAGAATCTTATCTGAAATGATTGTGTTATTAAAATGCTAATCTGGTTCTCTGGAACTGTCAGCAGCAATTTAACATTTGTCTGAAAGGTCTGGGGACAAGGAGGAACATGATGCCTTACTTCACTGCTCTTTTCTCTCTTCTTTTTATTCTTTCCACAGTCTTGTCCACTTTGCTCTATCCACTTGGTCCACTCTGGCCCATTTTGTCGGTTTCTTTTCTTTTCACTTTGTCCTTTTTGTTGTTTTCATTTCACCACACCCTCTTAGATGCATCCATGCTCCTCCTTTCCTGCATTTTCCCCCCTGGCTCCTCATGGCATGCTGAGTTTGGGAGTGCAGGAGGGAGATGCCTTACAAATGCTGACAGGCTATAACACTCTCAGAGAGACGGCCCAGTCAATGCAAGCATCCTCAGTTCAGCCCAGCAGAGCTTCTGTGGACCCTCATGTTTGGACCTGCCAAGATAAAGGTAGGAGACACAACAGGATGTTTTAAGTTAGAAATTTACACTAGTACTGAATGCCATTTACTTTTTTGTAAATAGAAGCAGCTTATCTTTGCAAAAATAAATTACATGGTTACACATAATGGCAAGTACAGTGATGTGAAAACTTTTGAAGATGCCAAGGAAACTGAATCCTAGTGCAAATCAACATGCTTGGACAAATACAGCCAGATTTATGTGTTTTGGACAATTTTTTTTATTTTTTGTCTGACTTATCAAATTATTTAACTTTGTCTGTTGTTGGTTGCTCACTCACCGAAATGTTTAGGCATATAGTTTTTTTATTTTGAGGTTAGGCAGCATTGTCAAGATTGTAAAGTCAACAATACATTTCAATAACAGGTGCAAGGCAAAAAGACACAGCAGGGTTAAATGTTATGAAATGAAAAAAACACTCTGGTGTTCATGTGGTTTTAATATCGCAAAATAATTAATTCAATGTAGGATCAGGGTAGATTTCATGGAGACAAAATACAACTTTTTTTTAATTATCTATAGAAAGAGTAGCACTGCCACAGGGTGCAGGAACCAAATCTAGGACAGGAATTCTTGAGGCATGCCATCACAAAGCCAAGTTCACATTGCCTCATCTCCTGCAAGTGGGACAGAGTTGAAATATGACACGATTAAGAGCAGTGCTTCACCAGATTGCTTTTAACCACACCAGATATTCCAAACTTCATAACAGAAGTTGTGTAACAGATTTTTCTTGCATAATTTAAAGTATACGGCCCCTCCTAAAATATTAATGGCAGCGAGCAGTGGTTTATCAGGGAATGGTTCACTCCAGTCAGTGACCAGTACATAAAAATCCAACAATATCAATTTTTTTTTTTCCACTTTCAAATACGTCACGTTGTGGAAGTAAAACAGATTGCAAAAGGTAAGTTGAAGATGAAAGTTTTTTCCTCAGTTCAACTAAACCATGAAGGATGTTTAAGTTCAGACAAGGTTCCTTTTATGGGTCAAGGGTGAATCTGGCCTCAGTGTTATGCCACACAGACGCACATACTGTTTGAGCTTCGATGTCAGCACCAAACCCACTGGTGCCTATTGCTAGTTTAAAAGAAAATTAATGACATTTCTAAACAATGTTAAGCTTTCTAGAAATTACTATGTTGTGAAGGATTCTGTGCATGAATTGTTAGGGAAAACTTTTCTTTGTAGAAACGTCCCACAAGGACTCCTAAGCTTGAGTTCAGAAAGCACATCATAATACTCTTACAGTTTCAGCAGTATACAGTAATGTCATAATGTATCATACTACTGTTCAGAAATTTTGTTGTTGCATAATGCATACGGTTTCAAATTTACTATCACTATTTTATTAAAACAGTATGCATCATACAATGTATATTAAGTATTTAGTAAGTGGCAAATTAGTGTTCCATTCCAAATACAGTTAATTACATTCAGCTTGGTATTTGATGGTATATGTTTATTGTGTTGAATAGCAGCCGAAGATTGTGCTTATAAAGTCAAGGCAATAAGACATTGAAACCATGATTTGTCACTTTACTTTGAAATTCAAATCCTGAACACTCCTTCATCATCTTCTTCTTTCAAACATCACCTAGCTAAATGCCCAAGACCGAACAATCAAAAAGTAGGATCTAGTCTTTGTACATCCCCTTCCCATATAAGACAAGGGGTATGAATTGTTGGTACAGGTATGTGATGTTATTCAGTACTTTGTTTGCAAAACAACAACATTGTTGAAGTTCACCCCCAGTAGTTGTCTACATTTAAAAAGGGGGGAAAAATAACGCAATGGGAACGGGGAGACTGCTGGAGTATTTCCACAAGTTTAATATGAGCTTGATATTTCTCTCTCTCAAAAAATAGTTTACTATTTTACACTCAAATTTCCTGAGACCAGCTGTGTTTCAAGTGCTTGTCCTACACTAGAATACGAATGAACTTGAGGAACTAATTGTAAGTTCAGAAGGCAAAGAAGATTGTTGCTTTAATAAGATATGTTTACTTTGTTAATACACCATATCAAGTTCACTTTCATTCCCTCAGGTTCATTCAACTTCCTCTGAAGAATTTATATTACAAAACAGATGCAAAGAATTGGGAAGACTATGAATGTGAGAACAGGAGGAAAGGGTACATAGATTGAACCTGGCCTAAGGGGGCTTCAGCTGTGCATGACTAGTGACAGCAGCACAGAGTATTCAGTATGTGGTCGAATGTAGGTCACTGGGGTATGCATGGTCAAGCATCCAAACCCACTAATGTAGAGAGTACCTCATTTCTTTAGCCGAAGAGTTCTTATTTACCCCAGTGTTTATCTTCAGCTGCTGACTTCAGACTGGAGAATTTAGAAAAGTGTTACAGTGCACCTGGTGGGCTTCACCTTAAATATGTTCCAGAACCAACAAAGTAAAAGGACAAAGAACTGTCCGACTTTTATTGAAGCTGGATTCAGCAGGGTCATTGACCCGAGACCACACAGTTGTTTTCCACTGAGAAAATCCCCCAAAGCCACACCTCATAGATCAGACACTGCATGCCTGTGGAATTGTGTAGGGATGACAAAAAGCATAGTGCAGATTAGTAAATAGTTATTATGATCTGTCATGATAACACAATGGCTCATTTAACTTTCAGTGGCTGTTTGCGGTTTAGGAATGTGGGAAGATTGAAAAACATACATTGTTTCCTTTCATGATGTTTACCAAGTAGCTTATTGTCATGATTATTTAAAAGGGGGAAGGGTGTAATTTCTGGACCACTAGTGGCACCAAACGGAACTTGAATCTTTTTGCTCTAAACACCATGTTTTTTCTTCTTCTTCCAAACTGTAAAATGCAAGTTATTAAATATTGATTAAAGTTTGAGGTGTCAAGTTAAATGCTTCAATTAAACATTCAAAATACTAACAGCAATGTACATTTATAAAGTAAATAGGGCCAACTTTAATTTCATGTGAATGAGATACATCATTCATGGTACAGCAAGGCTTCAACAGCCAAATCCGGTTATGGTATATGACTAAAGAAAGCAGTCAAATGTTTATGCATTTGACTCCTGGCTCGCTGTTCATAGTTTCAGCCCTACAGAGGGTTCAGGGACTGAAAAGTAGCAGTTGGATGCTTATGATTTGGAGCATGGTGTTCCCTGTAGAACGGAGAAAAAACACTCTCTGCATATGTAATGTGTTTAAAAAGGTCAGAGTAGATGTTTATTGAGCCAAGAAGACTTGGGCTGAACTAAAGAAGTACTCAGTGATGTGCTGAACACGTAAACATGACCTCAAGACCCCAACATCCGCATGAAGGAGAGGGATTCTCATGCCACGATATCAGATGTGGGACTGTAAACATGGCTGAGCATGAAAATAGGGATAAAAGGGAAATAATATAAAGCAGTCCTTTTGAACGGACTGACTACCAATTATTTGAAGCCCAAAATACAGGAACCAGTTTATGAAAAAGAAATGTGAAGAAATAGGATAAAAGATAAAAGAATCCAATTAACCTTAGGGGGGATGTTTTGATATAATGTCTAGTCCATAAAAGCATTCACACTGGGTTGCAAACAGCATATGCCTCAATAAAAAAAAAAAAGAAAAGAAAAAAAGATGGTCAGATGATACCCAGGTGAACACATCATAAGCTTATGGAGGATTAGAAGTGCACAACCTCAAAGCATTGCACTAAAACTGCCTTGAACTTCAGACTGCAGTGAGTGAACTGACCTCTTCTTACATTACATAGATACACACAGAACAGAGGCTTCATCTGAGTGAGTGTATTAAATAGTAAGACGAAGCACGTCATTCCTCATCCTCATGATTAAAAACCCATGCTATCTACATAGAACCAAACACTGTGCAAAACATTATTAAACAATATCAAAACTATATCACACGTTATTATTAAAACAATAAACAATATCATTTTTATATGCTACTATATGACCTACTGTGCAATTATTTTGTGCATGTAAAAATGTCCTGTAGTGCTGCTACACTGCACAGCTGGACACTACAAAACGAATATGATGACAGCCTGTAATCTAAAGTTAGTATTTCTCTGTTAAATTGTATGTTTTGTACACATATCAAGGTGCTTCTATCCCATAAAATAATCATTATTTATTTTGTTTATTGTTGATCTTACCATAACTATTCCACACTAAAAAATTGAGTCTACAGTATATACACATGAAATCTTGATGGTGGAAAAAAGACAACTACTCAGGCCATGGTATAGGGATAGCTGTTTATTATCATAATTACATTCCTTATGGACTAACTGTCACAGTATTTGTAATCTGTTATAAGTAGATGTGTTTTGACTCTCGCCACATTAAAGGGGGGGGGGGTGAAATGCTATTACATGCTTACTGAGTTTTTTACACTGTTAAAGAGTTGGATTCCCATGCTAAACATGGACAAAGTTTCAAAAATTAAGTTGTACGTTTGAAGGAGTATTTTTGTTCCAAAAATACCTCTTCCGGTTTGTCACAAGTTTCGGAAAGTTTTTTTCGAGTATGGCTCTGTGTGACGTTAGATGGAGCGGAATTTCCTTATATGGGTCCTGAGGGCACATCTGCCGGAAGAGCGCGCGCTCCCGTATAGCAGAGCACTGAGAGCACAGACATTCACTGATCAGAGCGAGAGACAGAATTGTCACAAAAGGAGTGTGTTTTTGGTTGCCAGGGCAAGACAACCCTGCACAGATTACCAAAAGAGAAACAGCATTAAGGGACCAGTGGATGGAGTTTATTTTTACAGAGCATCAACGGAGTTATGCAAGTGTTTGTGTTTGTTCCCTGCATTTCGAAGATGCTTGTTTTACAAACAAGGCCCAGTTTGACGCCGGATTTGCACATCGTTTATTTCTTAAGGATAATGCAGTCCCAACGAAAAAGGGTCACGATCGTGTGTTGGAACCGCAGGCGGTGAGTAAAACTGCTTCAAATATCTCTGTGTTGCTAGCTATCAGCGCGTAAGCACATCAAATAAACAACATGCGATGTTGTCATCAAACTGCACTTTCTTACATGTACACCTTAAAAAAAAAAAAAAAGACGACTTAAAGTGGAACTTAGTCATTTTCCAAAACCGCTAAGCAAATATATACAGTTTCAGTACATACCTAGTGATGGCCGATTCGTGAACGAATCGTTCAATTTAACCGGTTCTTCTTAGTGAACCGGTTGAACCAGTTCACCAAATCGAACTGAATCGTTTGAAACGGTTCACGTCTCCAATAAGCATAAATCCACAAATTACTTAAGCTGTTAACTTTTTTAACATGACTGACACTCCCTCTGAGTCAGAATAAACCAATATCCCAGGGTAATCCATTTACTCAAACAGTACACTGAATGAAATGCTGTGAAGACCGAACTGAAGATGAACACCGAGCCGAGCCAGATAATGAACGAACACGCCCACTGCTGGAGCAGTTCTCGTTCTCGAGTAAAGAACCGGTTGCTTCGGTGTTCGGATCACCAGTACACTCAACCGAGAATCGTTTCTGTCGGACGCGTCCGATTTGAGAACCGATGAGCTGATTCTCGTTCTCGAGTCAAGAACCGGTTGCTTCGGTTTTCGGATCACCAGTACACTCAACCGAGAATCGTTTCTGTCGGACGCGTCCGAATTGAGAACCGATGAACTGATGATATTGCGCATGCGTGTAATTTTGTAAGTATTTTGTTAAACATCGGAAAGTGTGATAAAATAACTATATTTTATTTTGATTTTTTTTTTATTATTATTTTTTTTAGATTAATGTTTCCAATCTGTATATTGTATATAATGTATAGGCCAAATGGGTTTTCAGGGAAGTTGGACAATAATTAAGACTCTAAAGACTCTTATATAGGAATAAGGGATGATTTATGAGATATCTGTACTGTATTTATAGTTAATGATGACATTCACAAATTGAGTTTGCAGTAAACAGAACATGAACACGAGTAGAGCAGCTGATGACACTGAACTGCAGCACGTGCCGGTTAGAGCGATTCTCGTTCTCGAGTCAAGAACCGGTTGCATCGGTTTTCGGATCATCAGTACACTCAACCGAGAATCGTTTCTGTCGGACGCGTCCGAATTGAGAACCGATGAACTGATGATACTGCGCATGCGCGATTCAGCGTGAAGCCAACTGACTCACAGCATGTCTGAACCGAAGGGCTTCTTTTGGTGATTTATTCTGATTCTGTACTAGTAATATTATGAGCGCGGGTATTTCGAGGGCTAGGATGAAGGGCAATCTGGCGAAACGTAAATTCATTTAATAACAAATACATCGCAATGGATTATGTTTAGTAAGTGGATTATGGTGTCTGCGCTGATGACACCTAATTTATTTACTTTATATCTTGAAGACTTAAATCCTCATATGCACATTATTGCTGTTACTGTATTTAGGTGTTGTTGCAAAACTCAAATGTAAACTTTTCATGATTATGAGGTTTTAACTGACTAAAGTTATGATTACTGACTTTATATATTTGAATGTTTGATAGACGTGACGCCATTACGTCATCGCCAATGACGTCATTACGTCGAGCGTGAAAGAACCGATGAACCGGTTTTTTCAACCGGTTTATTGAATCGAACCGTCCGAAAGAACCGGTTCGCTGAAAAGAATCGAACTTCCCATCACTAATACCACATAGAGACGTCATTGCTGCTGCTGCTCTTGTTAAATTTCAGCCTCTGGATCTGATTCTGGATCATAAATATACGCTGAATCTGACTGTTTAACCATGGTTGGTTTCGGATGTTTTTTTCCTCACGGTGTCAAAGCTTCCAAACGCTCTCAACGCAAAAGCCTACTGGCGCTCGTGATTCTTTAGCTCCGCCCACACGTCACGCCTCCAGCCGGTCGTGTTTTTCTGGGAAAAATCGGTACAGACTATCTTTCTCTTATGAATATAATAAAACTAAAGACTTTTTGGAGTTATGAAGGATGCAGTACTACTCTATAGGTACTCAAGAGTAACAGGATATTGAGTGAAAACGGGATACATCTTATCACACTGAGGACATCTGAGGCACTCAAACACAACTATTTAACAAGATTCAAACATTCACTGATGCTCCAGAAGGAAACAAGATGCATTCAGAGCTGGAGGGTGAAACAGAACACAGTAACTGTAATATGCACTTCTCATGATTAGGTAATCGCTGCAGCTGTAGTCTTATTCACATTTGTTTTTCTGATTAATTGTTTTGCTCTATGAGAAAGACAAGTTAACAAAATATTCGGGGCTTAAGCCCCCTTAGCCCAGCCCTAGCGTTTTTTGGAACGCGTTTTTTTGACGGCCTGCTAGCGGATCGTAAGGGGGCGTTCACAAAGCACGTCTTTTGCGCGCGCAAGTTCGTTATTTCCAACGTAGGCGCGCGGTAAGCGTGCTCATAATGGAAGCAACGCGGTCGCGACGTGGACGCGGTGCGACGCGCTCGTTTTTTCCAGGCGCGTCCGCACCGCATCAAGTTAAAAAACATCTCAACTTTTCAGATAGCCACAAGCGCACCGCAGGTCATGTGACAAGAACTAACCAATCAGCTTCATCCTTTCCCGTAACAATGTTGAAAGCTCAGCCAAGATGAAGGAACAGCTGATCATAGCTGTATATGGATTGCCATTTTGAAATCAATTTAGTAGCAGAGCTACTGCGAGCGATTTTTAGAGCTGCAAATCCATTTATCCTTTGCTGAAATTTCCGCGTCTCCCGTCTTCATGGAGGGAGCACGTCACGGAGCTCGTCATGGTTGCTTAGCAACGGCAGACGCCTCAGGGGCGCAACTGCCCGAGCGCTTTGGAAAGAAGGAGAAAGCGGCGCACCCAGCGTTTTCCACGCGTTTTAAGGCGCGAATTATTGAAGACAAAAGCGATGGACCGTCGGTAACCCTCAGGCTGACATGTTGATGTGATGTGATATTTGATCTAAGTGGGCGTGGTGTGCGTAAGGTAGAGAGGACATGACTGATAATAGTGTCCTGATCCAGTCATGACGCTATTCTCAGCCTGCGCTCCAGCTGAGTAATCAACTTTATTTTTAAAAATAATTTATATATTTTATATTTAAACTGAAAACATGGTCTGATTAACACTCAAGTCATTCAAGTCATCGTCTCTCAAGTCAAGTCAAGTCCCGAGTCTTTAACGTCCAAGTCCAAGTCAAGTCTCAAGTCATAAAAATAGCGACTCGAGTCGACTCGAGTCCAAGTCACCAAGTAAGTCCCCATGTCTGATTTCACCCCCCCTTTAAGCTTTTGGAACACATGCCTGCTTTGTCTGGTGCTTGTATGGGTTGTGAAGTATTTTGGATAGCCGAGCATAGCTGCAGCTACCTCACAAAATATGTGGGCTCTTTTTCAGCTTTGTTGGATTTTTTTCCCCCAGCACAAAAATTTGATAAAGACAAACAAATTTTCCTGTATGTAATTGTGATTGTTGAAGAGATACATCAAATGTAACAAATGAAAACAGCAAAAACCCTACCTTATTTAACTGACTCAAAAACATAGTTGTGAACAGCAGTATTTAACTAAATATTTCAATATGAAAATAAAAATAAAAATGCCCCTTCAAAGATTTAAAAGAACTAGCAGAATGAAACCTTTAAATGAATTTAAATCATTTATCAGTGCGCTACATATGAAAAAAAGAACTGTATGAGAAAAACAACATCAAGCATTCACTCTATACTGCGTATCTTGTTACCGGAAAAACTACCCAGACCAACAGTCTAAGGAAGGATGGAGGCAGAACTGGCCTTAAAATACTTTTTTATTTAGTTGAAGTGAATTTTTGGCTCAATTCTTGCTTCATTAAATGTTATACTTTCTGATAATGATTGATCATTATGGTTTGCAAACCCAGATTCAAATGGGCGGAGCCGTGTTGTTACGTGAAGGAAAAAAGGCCATTTCAGGCCATGTTTTCATGTGTTTTTTTTATATAACACAGAGAATTTCAGTTCACACAAAATGTTGTGGGAACCGTTCATTAGTTTTCATTACCTGATTGTTGGTTATAACGGATGGATTTCTACCTAGCTTTGACCTGAAAACAGTTTTTTGTTGCTATCATAAGCCAAACACAAGAGGCTGAATAACACAGCTGTTCATTTGCTGATACATAACATCAAGAATGATATACTGTCATGTTATAACACAGTGTTCCCATTATGACCCTTACCATCCAACAGGCCTACAGATTTATTTATGTGACCTTTGACACTCACAATAATTTAAAATTAAGTGCCTGCCTACTATTTCTGTAATACACTTATATGTAATATTTTTGTGTTGTTCACTTGATGTTAAAGTGTTAATTTTCCTGTTCAGTTTACATATTATCTTTATTCATATTAATTTATTATAATTAATTTTATTGTTATCGAAATCTAGATATATACACTACTGATCAAAAGCATTTTTTTTTTTTTTTGAAATGTAATTTATTCCCTTGACGCAAAGCTGAATTTTCTTCATTGTTCTTCAGAAATCATTGTAGTATGCTGACATTTCTTATTACTGACAAACATTTTTTATTTTTTATCACCATTTTATTATTATGCCAGTTTTCACATTTTCATCTCAGATGCTGGTGTCGAGCCTGGCACTTCTGATGGTGGAGTTTGCCAAATGGGCTGAGCCGTACGTAGCACAATACCGGGATGCAGACCAAGACGCATATGAGCCCAGAGAAAAGCAGAGACCCCCAGAATACTACAGAGATGGCAGGTACTTTCCCTGGCCTGTCTGCCTGCCTGTCTGCCTGTCTGCCTGTCTGTCTGTCTGTCTGTCTGTCTAATATATCCTCTTGTGAATCTAGTGGAACTGAGTGCAGGCGGTGTTGTGACCCTGCAGAGGAGGCCCCACAGTATGCCAGTCCATACCCGCAGTACAATATTGTGCCACAGATAAACATCACCATCCTTAAAGGTACAAAATATGTCAAAATCTACTTCAAACTCTTTCAGGCTTTGAAAATATGCAACTCACATGGTAAATTTCTTCCATTTAAGGGTAACTGTGGTACAAAAGTTTACATTACAGAACGACTTACATAATCTGCTGACTCACTTTGACTGTATACAGTTGTTTGGGTCAATGTTAGTCTTAGCTAAATATCTCACTGTCTGTGAATGATATAGGTCAGGCTGCTTTTGTGGCCAGGAAAAAGGACAAACCACCACAGAAAGTGACTTTATGGGACAAACTGTCACAAACAACAGAAGAAATATTTATTCTATACAACACTCCAATCTTCACTTCACACAAACAAGATCATTTGAGAATCATCTTTTTTTTAATTATAATAATTTGATATTTAATTAAACACACTCCAAAGCTTGACCAGAACTTGAAGTTTCAGGAAGCAAGTCATGATAAATCAGAGATTAAGAATTCAACGTCCTTTTTAATGATCACAGTAAAAACTTTGAACCAAATTGAACTTTTCACCATTTGCTATTGCATTTCTTCCCTTACAGGGGAGAAGGGAGACACTGGTGAGCGAGGACTTTATGGGAAAACAGGGAAGTCTGGGCAAACCGGACCCCGAGGTCCCTATGGCATGAAGGGAAACAATGGCAGCATTGGTGCTCCCGGAGAACCCTGTAAATCCTACTACGCTGCCTTCTCTGTGGGCCGCAAGAAGGCCCTACACAGTAACGATTACTACCAGACCATGATCTTTGACTCAGAGTTTGTCAACTTGTATGGCCACTTCAACATGTTCACTGGCAAGTTCTTTTGCTATGTCCCCGGCATCTATTTCTTCAGCCTGAATGCGCACACTTGGAACCAAAAGGAAACATACCTGCATGTGATGAAGAACGAACAGGAGATGGCCATCTTGTACGCTCAGCCCAGCGATCGCTCCATCATGCAGAGCCAGAGCCTAATGCTGGAGCTGGAGAGGGACGACCAGGTGTGGATTCGGCTCTATAAGGGCGAAAGAGAGAATGCTGTGTTTAGCGATGACTTTGACACCTACATCACATTTAGTGGTCACCTTATTAAGGCAAAGTCAGAAGGTTAAGCAGAGCCAATCTATGGACAGCAGGGATTTATGTGACTGTGTCTATTAAATGAGATGCAATTTCTTGTTACTCTTTTTTTTGTAATATATTTTTAACAGTTTTACATGGTACTTCAGGAGGAACATTGATTTATATTTATGATCCAATACTGTAATGTCCTTTGTGTCTGACCATCTTTAACTTCGTTACAGAGGCTGGGCTACTTGACACACGTGGTATTATAGGTTATTGCGCTAATAACATTTAAAACGATACAAATCTGTATCTACAATCAAAAAATTATTTTAAGACAATATCATATAAATACATATATAAAGACAACATTATCATAATTTAACAGAGATTTTGCACAATATTTATGCAGGCCTTTTTCATGTGTAGATACATCAGCAATCATTTAACAGATTACTTGAAATTATCATATTATATCTATTATAATATATTGAAATCAGTGTTAAATTGGTGCAACAATTATAATTTATGATTAATTCAAGAAATAATGTAAATTCAGTTAAACAATAAAATAATTAAATCAAAAGACGAAGTACCATATTTTCACAAAAGTTTAATTAATACCAAATATTTATTACATTAAAAAAACAAGTAAACTGAAAAAGTGTGAAACAGTTTGTCAGTGATTTATGACAAATATTTTGGTAAATAAATATTTTTATCATTTACAGTATTGTAGAATGAAAAAATAGACTACTTAGTCTGTGCTGCAGACAACTAGAGTATATTTACATTCACATTTAGTCATTTTGCAGTCGCTTTTATCCAAAGCGACTTTCAATTGGGGGATACATAAAGCGATTCTTCTTCAAGAGGCAAAAAAGTGCTTGCAATACCAGGTTTTAGATATTGTTCAAATAAGTTCAAGCTAGAAAAAGAAAGAATAAATAAAACCTTTTATTAAATTTTTTTAAACGATGAAACCAAGTAGTTTCGAAAAGAGATACGTTTTCAGCTGTCCCTTA
Source organism: Carassius auratus (assembly GCF_003368295.1). Classification (NCBI taxonomy): domain Eukaryota; kingdom Metazoa; phylum Chordata; class Actinopteri; order Cypriniformes; family Cyprinidae; genus Carassius; species Carassius auratus. The sequence goes on along the minus strand of NC_039279.1, from coordinate 5,866,995 downwards.
AAAATTGTTAGGTATTCAGCATTTCGGATAGGGGTTGGAAGATCATTCCACCAGCCAGGAATGGTGAACGAGAATGTTCTGGAAAGTGATTTTGTATGGAATTATATTTGCTTAAAAATTTTTTTATGTAACTTTATAAAACTCGCTTTATAATATTGAATAATATTAAAAGAAATGTAAAAACCTTTCCATAGTAATTATTAATTAGTAAATAAAAATACATGTATTTTCCATATTTCTGATATGGAATAGCTTATACGTGGTTTGTAATGCAATGACCAAAATATGAAATAAAATATTTCATGTAATTCTGACAGCCAATAAGAAGATTTAGAGAACAGAAGAACAGAGAATATGACACAATGATATATGATACTGTTTTTATTTATGATACTTTCCTGGCCTTTTTGGAATTGTCAGCATAAATCACCATCCACTTTCCTTGTATATTAAACAGAAGCTTGAAAATCCTGCTAAAAATTTGCTTTTTTTGGGTTTATAGAAGACAGAAAATATGGGGGTTGGAATGACACTGGGCATGAGTAAATGATGACAAAATGTTCATTTTGTGGCAATATATTCCTAAACATTCAGCAGCAACAACCCCTATCCTGTCTGCAGAAACAGTTTTGCAGTTTTGTCTCCATCTTGTGATTAAACTTGACCAGTGTCGCAGTTTTTCACAGATTTATCTCTCTCCCTGGATTAAATCATGTTCTCAGTATAAATGAGAGAGGTATCCAATCTCTAGCACTCACTCCCCCCAGAACCCTTTTACTTTTACAGTCTAATTTGCTGATGGTGAAGCAGTTTACGTAATGAATTACAGTTTATAGTACACACAACCGTTTGATTCTTTCTCTGATACAATTCTGTGAGTAAATAAGTATCCGGGATATTTTCAACTGCCGTTCGTATGGGAATTCATGTGGTCATTCAAACTAAATAGAATTAATTTGAGATAATGATCTGAATGCGCTAGAAAAAAATGACTGTATCAAGAGTCAGCAGTCAACCAAGAAAGACTCACTAGAGATCATTATAAATTCAATTTCCAATCTAGCCAATAGCAGGGCTATTTTGTCTACAAAAACTACAGTCATCAGGTCCTAGTCTGATTGCAGCTATAAAATGCATCGACAGGCAGTGGATTCAGAGTTTGTCCTGCCCATTAAAGAGCACAGAGGTAAAATGCTGATGATGTGTGCTGCTCTTTATCTGGATGGGCCATCGGATGCTGCTGGGAGGCGGAGGGTGTTTATTCAGCAGGCTCATGCTCTTTCTGTGCACTCGACTGAACAGCCCACTTTCTTTCACTTTTAAAGCCCTTTTAAGGTGTCATTCGAGAGTGCTTTTCTTTTAAGCCAGTTAAGCTAACACTAACTCAAGGTGTCACAAGCCACAGTTTTAATGTGACAGTGTGTGAGAGAGAAACTTCAACTGCACATGTGAGAAAATGTGATCTGATGCTAGACTTATGGCAATTATTACTATTATTGAAACACCTTGTTTGATTTCCCATTTTTATCCTTTAACATGCCACCTTCCATTTTTTGCTGATTGCTAACTTCTGATTCTGTTTTGTAATTCTATTTTATTTCACAAAATTATTTTATTTGTTATGTTATTAGTTTACTCTAACTGCGCTGTCGTTTTCATTTTAATTGACCTATTGGCTATATAACTGTGAAGAGAATTGAGCCATTGCTTCCTTTAAGAGTTCTTATTTGTTTTAATAGCATTAATCTCATTTTGTTTTCAATATATAAATAAAATAAGGTCTTTGGTCAAAAAATTGCTTATAGTGCTTGACTAACTGGACAGTCAAGATGTTATTCAGCTTCTTAGTAACTAATGGTACAAATGCAAGTTTGTGTGCAATAAATGCTGTAAAACAAAATATGAAAGTCTAAAACCCCATTAGAATTTCCAAAAGGAAACCTTGGTGAATTAACCATTCCAAGTCGACCAAAAATTGACATCATGAATGAACAGCAATATTAAGCACTAAAATGTAAAATACAAAATTGAAAAAGACAGAAACAAAACATATGTTAGAAAGAGAATAAATAAATAGATACATGAAAAAAAAGAAAGAAAATTAAAACTGATAGAGAGGGGAAGGAAGGAGAGAAATAAAGATAAATAGAACAAGGAAGAGTATCCGAGGAAAGAGACAGACAGTATAAAGAGAGAGTTGCTGTAGAGGGATTGGTCATGAGATGTGGAGCAGTGATAGTGGAGAGCTCATGCTCATCCAGCACTATGTTCCAGCAGATTTATGTTTGGCTCCTGGACTTGGCTCTGTACTAGCTTCTCAAATTAGATTTTCAGCGTAAGTCCTGGAGCTCTGCCACCAAACCACTAGCAGGAATGAGGAGCAAATGTTACATAAGGAAGAAAAAAAAAATTACAAGATTTGTCTACTTTTCTAATTCTGCCTTTTTGCTGCCTTGATGAAGATATGCAAAATGTATAAATAATACATTTATAAAGCTTTCATCAGCAAGCCAAGACCACGGAAGGATAAATAAGCCATAAAAAAGGATTACAAAGCTCCAAGTAATTAACACAGGCTATGAGGAAAGCTCTGAGCCAAGCACAATCCAAAATCAGACAGAAATGCCCAGGAAAAGAAGTGTGGTTTGGCTGGAGTGAGGATGAGATTCAGCAGCCAGATATCACTGGCTCAGACCGGGAATCTAAATCCACTGTGCATTTGTGGCCATGTGGCTCCTTATCTCCGTTCCGTGCCAGGTCATCATTGTAAATAAGAGTTGGTTCCTAATTAATTAGGTAGTTGGAATGGAGGTTAAATATACTATAGATAAACTGAAAGGCAGATGTAGTGTCCACTGATTCTGTTCAAAGATGCTTTTAACCAAAATGACTTACAGTACACATCACAGGGAAAATCACTTGGCACAGCCTGTGGCTGAAATGATAATTCCTCTTAAAATGACAATTTAAAGTCATCATTTACTCACCCACATGTCGTCCCAATCCTGTATGGCTTGCTTTCTTCTGTGGAACACAAAAGATTCCGATTCATGCTGCGCATTTCCATTATAGCTCCATAAAGAACAGCAATCGCTATAAAAGCTCAGTAGACCATATGGCTCATGCACTATTTTCACAGTATACTGAAGTCATATGATAGCTGCCTGTGAGGAAGACACCAACATTATGTCCTAAAAAATTTTTTTAACAAATCTATTTGCTGTAGCTTTTAAATCTCATTCATATTCAAGCACGCTGGATTAACTGCTTATGACAAATCAACTTTGAATATGTGGCTGTTTGAATGACTTCACAAACCATATCTAACTAACTTACACATTGGTAGCTCTAAAGACACACTCAGTTTTCAAAAAATATGTGGCTTTAGGTGAAGCGGATCCATAAATCCCAAAGTTCTGCTCTTTTCAATTCCAAAGACACATAAACCAAAACTTTCGGAAAGCACAAACAATTTAAATGCATTTGATCTAAACTTTCACAGTCAATACCCATTGGCCCACTCTGATGCAACTGTTTGCTCAATCAGAACAGTTGTTTAAATTTTTTTTTATGATTTCCCTCCAGTCATCTGAGATCACCCAACTTCTCTCGTCTCGACTCTCCCTTTTCCGTTAGTCCCCTATCCTCTTTGTGCTCTTTTTCACAGGCTGTGTTGTCCGTAACTGATCTCTTTTGCCTCTGTAATTCATTGCCAACCTTGCTTTATGAAACTCTCCGTCTCTCTCCGGGTTTTACAGCTGCCATGAAGAGAGAAGGGGGGAAGAAATAAGAAAATAGCAGGAGAGAGAGCTAAAAGCTAACAAAAAGGTAGCAAAATGGTCTGGCTGTACCCCTTTTCCATCACTTTTCCGGCTATATAATTGCCATTATGCTTCCCAAGCCTCTTTTGGAGACAAGCTAAGCACCTTTCAGAAGAAAGAGGGCAATTTGTGCTCGATGCTCACCTGTCACGGCTAGTCCTTTAAGTCCTTCACTGGTGTGTTACCATCTGTTTTCAGATTCACCGTCCTGAGTAAGTTTTAATGAAGTGAACAATTATGAGAAAAGGATCAAATGCAGCCAACTTTAGGGAGTGATTAAACTTATCGGATGCATTAATTAAAACCAATGTACTGACAGTAATGAGTCTGTAGTGGATTGCATCATGAGTCTGATAAAGTGAGTAATACAGTTTCCTGTCTGGATGGTTACAGAAGAAACTAGAGACATAATTGAAGTTGTAAACCATTAAAAACAGAGCAGCACGATCTGTCTACATAAGCAGTTTTCTATTTCAAAATGCACTAACCTCAGAATTCAGGTACCTATACTCATAAGTATACGTCTATAAGACTGTGTTGGCACTTTAAGGCCAGAAGATGGCAGTCTTGTCTGCACAAGTCTTTGCAACCACTGGTGCATCACTTTCAAACTGCTCAGAGTCATGTCTTCAAATGTCTGCTTGATATTTCTCCTCACAGATACCTCATATGCACTTTTGTCCCCTGAGCTTTCCAGAAAGCTTGAAACAGTCCATATCAATACGCGGTCATGTGGTGAAATACACTGAAGCCCACTTTCTCCATGCACATGTACATTCGCAGCACACTATACCTTTGTTCTCAGTTTATTCTCTGCTCAATATCAAAAACCGTGAAGTCTCAGTGCTGTCAAACCCAGTCAGAATCAAACCCTCATGAAGATAGATGAGATGATATTTGATCCTAGCCGTATGTGGTTCAGACATGCACATACTCTGCCAATCTAAGGAGATATAAAAAACATGAGCTTCCAATGTATGTATATAATGAAGCTTTGTGTGGGATTAATAGCAGTTGACAACTGTGTAAGCTCCTCTTGCATGTCGCACAATTATCTCAAATTCCTTTAATATGGAAAATGCATGCAATTTTTTTCTACCACAGCTGATAATAACTGTGCATTTAAGGTAACCAGTGAATCCGAATGCATTAAGTGACAGGTTAAATCAGGTTGGATACCTCTCTGTATGTCTTCAGGTTTGTCTGAAACCCCTCGGGAAAGAGCGCCTATAAAAACGGCCACAGCATTAGTAGCATATTCTGCGTCTGAGGGCCACAAGCAATATAAATTTTTAATCTGAGACACACTTTGAATATGTCGAGGCGTATTTATTAGCATATGCCAATATATAATAAATAATCCACCTCTGAAGCCTGCTGGTAACATGCATTTTTAATTGAGAATGTACCTAAATGTACTGCTGCATATTAAAACAAATTCTTACGGGATACATTTTTATTTCAGGTTTTTAGACATTAAAGGCTGAACCCCTGTGTGACTTTTTCCCCAGGATGGGATGAGAAAAATCTCTTCTCCATACGGCATAATGACACCTAATAAAAAAATAGTCAACATCTCAGCTGTTAGTGTGTGAAATGATCAAAGCTGCAATTAAAATGCTTCTTTTTTTTTCTTCTGAGAGCTGTGCCATTTGTTTGTTTGTTAAGTGCAGAAATCTTTTACATGGCGTGTAGGTGGTCAGGATGGGATGCTCTATTTATTTACTCTACCCACTTGTTTTTCATTTCAGTTAATCAGGTCTATTTGTAATGCTAATTTGTTTTTTTGAGAGGGGCTTGATGGGTTGGGACAGGACTGGGTGGGTAGAAGTAGGCAAGAAAGACTGATAATAAATAAGGAGTGACTGTGGACCGAAGTGACCTTTGACCTCTCTTGTGGTTTTTCCCGGTTACTGACTCTGAAAACCAAACGTAGAGATGTGCTCCCTCCTCTCAGCACAAATAAACATTAACAGCAGCTCCTCAGAGGGCACTTCTACAGAGAGAAAAGTTTTTCGGCACTGGAAATAATTACATTTGGCTTGGGAAAGAGCTCCTCCGGTTCCCCTCAATCAGATTTTAAAGTTGCACAGCCCTGTTGCTGAAGTCAACAAATATTTACATTCAAAAACCATTAGAGGTCCCCTCTGTCACTTGACAAGTTCTCCCTGAGGTGCATTTGGCCAGTTATTTTGCCCGCATGATTCCCTTTTAATTGCGGACGATTAGAGTCCGGGGACTTTGGGGAGTGTGGGGCGACCGTCCTATGAGTGTAGGACCATTAAACCTTTAATGGACACTTTTGCTCCATGGTCATGCCCATGCGCAGAGGGATGACTAGTACACAACAGGGAAGTGTTAAAGGGGGCCTCCCTTTTTTAATGGACCTTTTATGGGTGTTCAAACAGCAGAATAGGCTCTTGTAATGTGCTTCCCACCCAGATGCCAGGGCTTTGTCCTGTCCCACCGGCCCCTCCCCACCTTACATACTTCATTAATTGGTCCACTAAAGACTTATCACGTTGGCGCTCGTTTCCGTTCCTCTTGGTTGTGAAAGTGGCCCCCTCATCTCAGATTCACAGGCTCGTCCGCCCCTCTTTTTCTCTGTCCCGCAGCAGATGCTACTGTTCTGCCTTACTGGTGAAGGCTTCCAACTTAATTAACACTAAATAATGAAGTGGATAAACATGCCATGCGAGCACATGCGCTCAGCACTCAATCCTGTGTGGTGGCTCTGCACATTGCCTGACGCCCACGCTCTACAGGAAGATATCAATGAGCGTACCAGTCCAATGAGTCACCAACCTGAAACCGCTCAAGCAATTTCATTAATTAACAAGAGAGTGACTGAGTCAGCGTGCTGAGTGAATTACTCAAGCCCCCGCTCTTTTAGACCGTTCGACTGCTTGATTCTGAACGTTTTGGCTGATGTGTGATACTTGCAGTTTGTGTGGCATGAAAAAACACTTGATACAGGTGAATTTCACAATTTCATAGGTCACATTTCACCCTCGAATCGAAAGAAGAACAATAGTGTAAAGAGATTTTTGAAAAAAAAAACGTATTGAAGGTTATTTTTTTTTTAAGTATACAAATAACAAAAAGAAAATAAAAAAGTGGCATATTCATTCCGAAGTACATGACTGTAAACAAAAACAATTATATAATCACAAATTATGAAGTTTTTTTTAGCATAATGCTATAGCATTTGTTGTGCTCGCTTCAAATTATGCCAGTTTAAATAAAGTGTATTACCGTAATATGAATCACCAATGAGAATAATGGGAATTACATGAATAAATACAAAGATAAATAATTCCAAACGCAAAATGGAAATGAGAAATTGGCATTATTGTGAAAAACATCTAAAATTATCTGTTTTTCTTTTTTTTTATACATTTTTTTCTTGATTTTGGGGTAAAATGTGATCTTGCTTTCACCCATGTAATTCACCCACATAATGGCCCATTGCTCCCATGTTAAAATCCAACGAAAAATGGCAATATATAAGCTCATTTATAGAGGAAATGAATATATCCTCTGATTCTGAGGCCTCTAAACACTCACGTACAGTATAAAGGACTCTTTTAAATTCTGAGAATCTGTTTTCAAAACACACCGAAGTGGGTCAAGACATGTGGCTGCTCTGTTCGGCAGGGATGGACATGTTCTTCTCCTTTCCCAGTAGTCCCGCTTGTGCCCAGTTAATTCATGGAGCCAGACTCCCGTCATTTCTTGTCAAACAACTAGGGCAAGCTCATTCAGGGCTTCTACGTGTGCTTAAAAGGACAGAAATCTTGATCAATGATCTCGGTCTTGGACAGACAATCACATTTCAATGCACATTCAGTTGAAAGGGTTTCAGGACGAGTTTCTTGTCTTTACAGGCATTTTATCAGAAGAGGCAGTGCCTATTGCAGATGAGAAGATATAAAAATGCAGAGATAAAAAAACAGACATTACAAATATACAACAAAACAAACAGTATGAAGTATGAGGTGGGGGTCTATGAGGTCTGTTTTTAAAAAGTAGCATTACTCATCATGCTCTCACAAATCTTCAAAAACATGGCATAAAAATGAGAAAGATAAAGGCAAGGACAGGCGAGAGGATTCAGTGCCTTCACATCACTATGATTGGCTGACTGCACTGTGAATCTTTTTCCCTCTACCTTTGATGTTCAAAGCCTGTCTGCTTATTGGCCTGAATAGGTTAAACTGGTGGAAATGACTGGACTAACTAGAAAGTACCTCACCTATGAAGACCACTTTTAGTCACCTCCAAAATAAAATGAACTCACTTGAAATCAAGATCGGTGACACAGCTGGTTGTTAGCAAACACTGAGCTTGGTTAAATTAAAGATTACTGTAAAAACAACATGAAGTTGTAACAAACAAAAGATATATGAAATCTGCTTTGCAATGTATTCTTGTCATTTTTAATTCTGAAGAAATGTCATTTTGATTTGAATAAAAGTATGTTTAAACAAGTACAATAAATATAGTATTGATGACAGTACGGTATCATTGATTGACTTATCTATAGTGAGTGTATTTACATGTACAATAAACCATGATATCCATCAAAAATCAGTTTACTATAAAAACCTGGCAACACGCACACAAAATGCATTTTTATGACATTTACACTATACTGTTCAAAAGTTTGGTGTTGTTAAGATTATATTGTGTTTATGCTCAACTACGGTGCATTTATTTAACCAAAATACAGTAAAAACACGAATAGGCTACTGTAAAATTTTAAAATATCAGTAATATATTAATAAATAATTATAATATTCTGATGGTGCTCATGAAACATTTCTTACTATTATCAAAGTTGAAAACAGTTGCTTAATTATTTTTGTTCTTTAAATAGAACTTTAAAATAACAAGATTTATTTTTAGCATTACTTTTATTACAACATTTATCATTACTTTAAATAAATAAATAAAAATAAAAAAAACGAACAAAGGGTTTGCTTCCTCATTTAGAAGTCCACCAACCACTCAAGACCACCCAGACCACTCAAGGCAGAAGAAGCATTGAACTCCTGAGCCTGAGTGATTTCAACATATAAACTTGACAACGGTCATGATAAACTCCCATAATAAAGCTAGAGGAAGGATATCACTGGGCTGCTCGTCACCATAGTTACAATATTCCAGCACTATTACAGCTCCCCCTGCATCTCTCCCTCTATTTTATGTGATCTCTTTAAACAGCAGTAAGGAAGAGAAAAACCCTCCATGGACCTCCGGGCATTTGAAAAAAAATTGAATGGAAGAAAGAAGGAGAGAGCAAAAGGACTAGAGAGGGAGAAAGGGTGCAGTGATAATTCTACATTACATATTATTCATTTTTTTATAATCCATTTTATTCAGCGAATATTTAAATGTGTGCAATTAATATCCAATTGTCTATTCACCATTCCCTTCAGATTCTGTTAAACATGACTGGTACTTCATGGCCTGGGTAATGATGTTACTCTAACAGTCAAGCGTTCTTCAACTGAACCAGAATAACAATAATGTAATAAACCCAGCCTGAATTACTATGACTGTACGCTTCCATTTTAAACAGGCGGTGCTGTAAGCCAGCTGAAACTAGACGGAGTGTGACTCAGACAGATGAGCTTCCTTAAACAGGAGTATTCGTCACAAAGCTGGAGTAAACACAACTAATACTTCCAGCTCCTGACAACGAAAAGACAAATCCTTACTGCTTCAAGGGATAGTTTCCCCATAAATGAAAAGTCTACCATCATTAACTCACCTTCATGTCATCCCAAACCTATATGACGTTCTTTCTTCTATAAAACACAAAAAGGGACTTTATGAATATGTTGGCTGTGCATTTTCATGCAATTACAATGAATGGTGTTGACGAGGCTTCAAAAAAAGATGCAAAAGCATTATAAATGTGGTCTTGTACTATATTCCAAGTCTTCAAAGTTAATGACTGAATAACAGCATAAATAAAAAAAAACATATAAATTATATAAATATAAAAAATACAGTATATATATGTATGTATATATATATATAACTCTTGGATTTATCTATTTTCCATTTCAAATAGATTGTGGTGCTAATTTATGCTGCTAATATATACATTTCCTCTACAAAAACATCACCATGGCTGACCTTTCAAATCAAAAACACATGTTTGTAATGTATATTCATGTATACACAGTAGATACACTGGGATTGTCCAAGGAGAAATGTTTTGCTCGCTTCAACCCATTTCTCATTAAGCAGCCTGAATGTATCTAAGGGGAAGAATTCACATGAGGGTTCAAGTGAAATGAAAGCAGCCAGTATTACTCCTCTGTCACTCTCTTTTCCTGGTCTGTGCTGAAAGCTAGCAGTAGATCAGCAGTGTTGCTGTGGTTTGTTTGTGGCGGGATTTGGAGACCTGTAGACAGAGCACACGCTGGGGAGCAAGCGCGTGTTTGCTCTTGTGTCTGGAAATCTGTGTGTGTGTGTAATGCTAGACAATGCAGTTGTGATGGCAGATTAGTGAAGTCTGAACCCAGAGGTGGGCAGACAAAAGTTGACCTGCATTTAATGAGATCTTCCAGCAACGGAGCAAGCACTGGGCAGAAAGTGAGTGTGTGTATCTGTGTTTGTGCTTGTTTATTTGATGACTGAATGCTCCCTCTTGCTCTCGTCGAGCCCTTAGTAAATATTTACTCTCATTTGAGTCTGTAATCTCAGCCGTGTCCAAGTAGAGTCTACTTCCTCTCGTTCTCCTGATGCACTCGCTCCATCTCTATTATTCTCCCTTGATATTTCTTTATTTCTGTGGTTTTGCTTTGCCAGACATCGCCATGACTGCTTTTTCTGGGTTCTTGTCAAACTGCCAGGTAAAAGAAAGGAATAAAAATCGCGTGATGATTTTCTCAAGATTCAATAGTGATGACAAAAGCTCTTAAATGGTAGAGGATATACTGGTTCTTTATGTGGTCAAATTAAAGTGTTTACTGCACTGAATATTTATATCAGTCAAAAATGAAAATTCTGTCATGTTGCTCCAAACCTGTATGAATTTCGACTTTCTTTTTTTCTACTGGAACATTTACAAAGAGATTTTGACTTGGAAAAATATATAGACTTTTGTTGAACAAACCAAAATGTACAATACAATCACGGATAATCTTCCTCCACAGTGATGGGGATTTATTTTTATTTATTTAGCTGATACTTACAAGTAAAACCCAACAGAATGGGAAGTTAAAAGTGGAGACATACATTGGATTACATTGTTTTAATTCCTGTGTACTTTCTGTGTTTCAAAAGCAGAACAAATATGAAATTTACTTTAATATTGTAATTTACTGAGCCTTGAATTTAAATGGTGTTTTCAAGTGAAACGCACAAACACATATAAAAATACCATAAAGTTAGTTAAAATGCATGTTTAAGCAGTGATAAAGACATAGAATGAAAATGATTCTGGCTTCTTTGACAAAACTTTCCGCCGTCCAAAAGTTGTTTTTAAAATTGTTCATAACTGTTAATGAATGCTACTCAGTAAATGATATCATTTGTAAAGTTTAATGACAGAATTTTACACAATTGCTCCTTTCGCCATCACCTTGAAAGATTAAAGATTTTTATATTAGCCAAAAACGTGTTTTATGAAAATGGCTTTCATATTAAGCCAACAATTATTTTATTTCTTTTCCTTGCAAAATGTTACTTTCATAATTATTATTTCTTTAAACGTAAAATGATTTTTCTATATTTTCAAATGATGTTTATATATATATTTGAATCATTAAAATAATTCAAATAATTAAATGACTTGCAAAACTACTCTTTACTGCTCAATTTAAAATGAGAAATGGGTGAACACCTCGTCTGCTGGGTCTCATTATAACCCTGCCTTGTGACAGACACCACATTACCGCATCGAAAGAGACCCTTTAAATAGGGGGGATTTATTTTGTGAAATGTATTACCAAGTATAATTAAAGCTTTAATCTCCTTTTTCCCCTCAACAAAACAATTTTGTACGAACCCAGAGAAGCAATCCGAAATTAATTTACCGCACCAGTGATTAGTATTAATGCGCTGCCATTTTTTCCCTCTTCCGTTGCTTGCTTGCTCTCTCTCGCGCCGAGCTCAGATGAAAGGATATAGCCTGTTGTTACATGCGATATTCATGTGTAATTAACACAAGTCTTGCAGAGCACAAGGGGGCAAGCTAGCATGTACTCTTAATAGTTTTCATCCTGGGAATAGCGGCTTTTGTGTCCCGCTGGCAGGGTTAGGGTAGTGTCTGAAACTTTGCTTGTCAAGCCTGTCAGTCACAATGTAAGGCCAGAGTGAACCAACTCTTCAACCAGGCCATGAATGGATGATTTCTACATAGGCAGAATTGACAGTGGGATTTAGATGACTGGATGAGCTGTGGTTTTCTCGTGCAAGAAGGGATGGAGAAATGCCAAGATGCTTGAACTGCCCGTCTGTTCTTAATTCTGCTATTTGTTTGAAGACTTTTTGAAGGTATGTGGTCAAGAATGACTGGATTCTTTCTTTTAAAGAAAATGTAAAATGTCTTTTGTACATTTTCCTTTCTTTCCTGTTCTTATTTAACATATAAGACCATACTTATTTAATATAAACACATTTGCCGAAGCTGGATCATGGGGGTTTGCATTTCAAATCAGCTTGAGTTTGGCTTCTTTCTTTGACAAATATAAAGACTGTCATTTGAAAGAGATGAAGAGATAAAACTAAGGCTTCGTGCTATTGTTCTTCAAGAGCAATCTTCTCATTTGTTCCTTTTTCCAAGAGGTTCCTCTGGTGACCTCCGGACGAGGTGTAAAGTCTTCTTTGATTGGACGAGACCTTTCACAGCCTGTGTAATGAGGGGATGACAAAGTACTGAACCATGGGATCAATGCTGGAGGTGGAAAGCTGTTCGTTAGCGTAGGTATGTGAACATCTTTGTGCTGTTTTGTAGGGTGCGAGTGGGATCGATGGTTCGTTTGCTTTGTGTAGGTAAATGATCATTGTGGAGATGGACAGGACCACTTTGTCTTGTGGCCCTAAGGGAACAAAAGACAAATTGGCCAAGAACTCCCATCATCCCTTTCACTCTTAATTCTACAACTTATCACTGGCAGTGATACAAACCGGAGGACGTACGACAAATCGGGTCAAATATTTTTCAGCAGCTCTTTTAGAAGGTCAAATTATACTTTAAATGCCATTTATTTCCAGTCAGTCATTGTTAATATTTAATTTGCTGTATTTAAGAACCAACACCTTTAGTGGCTGAAAAAGGAGAGAAAGGAAATAATAAAACTGAAAAACATACCCTATTTAGATTTGAACAAAAAGTGACTAATTCGTGTTCTAAATGATCCCTGTTGTTCCAGTATGTGTATTAATAATGAGATTTTTTTCAGTGACTCTTTCTGCAGGTTATATAAGCACAGCAATTGGTGGTGACAAATGAAAGAGTCATTTGAATCATACAATCATCTGATTCATTCAAACAAATTAATTCATTCAGGAGCAAAACATTTCACCATCTTTATGAGTCATTTAATAATTTATTCAGAGGATTCATTAAAAACACTGATCCATTCAGGACTTTAATGAGTGAGGCACTGACTCATTTACTTTTTTAAAATACCAGTTAATTCTAAAACAAGTAGCTGTCTTAATGAGTGCAGAAGCTTGTCTTTATCTTTAGGATTAATAACAATTAACTAATCAAAGTTGGTACAGTCCCTTCAATGAGCTAGTTTTGTTGTAATCAGCATGAGTTTAAAAAAAAAAGTGTCTTTGACTATGATAAATTATGAAAACTATGAGAAAAATGGATTTATGTGTGGTTTCACATTGTCTATAATTTATGAATGTTTTATGTTCCCTTCTAATTCAATTACATTAGGCTTCTTTTTAAAAACGTGCCATATACTAATTACACATTGTGTGCTATTAAACAATTCTATATCTGAAAAAACAAGATAACGCATGATTGACCAATCAGAGTCGAGTATTTCAGTGAGCTCTGATTAACAAATTGTGTATTTTGACTACGTTATATAAAGTATGTTTAGTGTACATGTAGAGTAAATGCCCTCATAATTCAGATGCCAAGCTCAGAGATTTGAGTCTCTGTTATTGAAGAAAGAAATATTTATTTATAACCATATTAATCATGATAGTAATAATAATAATCATAATCATAATAATATAATGATTTCATTAATAAACAGTTCTGGTTGTTTGAAGCACATTGGATGCATACAGAAAGAAAACTGAAATTTAGAGTACAGATCCAGGACAGCAGAAGTTTCGTCATTTCATTTTGAATAGAATACTTTATATTGGTTTCTTTTTTTTTCTAAGTTTTTTTGCTTTCTTTTTTTTGCGCTTATGTATTTGGAACAACTTCAAAATTTGAAAAAGAATGAGAGAAAATGAAAACAAAATAAAACCCCAAATGATAGATTTGTTGTTGCGTAGAGCTTGTGTTGCACATGTAGAGAACCTTTAATATAATACATTTTATATTGAGATGACAGAGGAAGTAGCTTTTGTATATTTTCAGTAGAAAACAAAAGAGCTGGAAGCACACACATGTACACACACGCACGCACACACACACACACACACACTACATGGAGGGTAACTATCACTGAGACAACTAACATGACTTCCATTCAAACTCTTGTGCTTCAGGGATCTGGCAATGGCGATGAGGAAAATCATGTTGGCAGGAGTTCATCTTTTTTCCTTTTTTGTGTTGGGAAAAGCAATTGCCAAGATAAGTTTGTCGTTTCCATTGGCTTGACTGTGTTTGAATGAAGTTCAAGGGAACTGTGCAGACACAGGTGAGCTGCATAGCTGGTCTCACACCTGCCCTAATATCTAGAGCAGACGACCAGTGTAGATCTGAAGGACGTTTCGTATGGAGGAACAAGTGGCAGATACATGCACTTGAGTTTCATTGTCGTTCTGGCAATAAACTATAAGCAGATTACAGTTTGCATTGGTTCTCTGCTTTGGGTCGAGGAAGACGGCGAATGACTTTGGTGCTCAGGTAATGGGCTGTTTGAGAGGAAACAGAGAGTAGAGGGAAGACAACAAGCCAAAGAATACAGTGCAAAAGCTGATATATACCTCACAGCAGGGTCGAAAAAAACAGGACATGTAAACAAGTAATGTCTCATACAGACTAAAGCAAAGAAATAAACCCAGAGGTCTCAGATCTCTGTAGAATTGACATCGTTTTGTTAGGTTGTTCAGTCACAGTCTCTTCCAGAGCAGAATCCGTCACTTGGATTTTAGAGTCCCTGAAACAACACGTCTTCACTGAAGTTCCCGTCGCTATCTGACCCAGCAAACTGTTTCCCACGATCCTTCGGTTAACAAAGTAGTACAGTCACTGAGATAGGAGTCACCAGTTTTGTAGAAAATAAAGTATTGTTCTGAGAGGAAAAATGCAGCAAGAAAGTGTAACATCATTACCTATGGAAGGGAACACATCAGTTCTGTCATGTAACACCTGAGTCCGAGGAAGCGCATGATTTTGCAAAGCTTGGGAATGCTGTCTGTAGAGGTGGGCTATCTATTAAATGTACCATTCCTTCTCACTGAGCCAAAATACACACTGTAAAAAGCAGGAAAACGTGCAGTTGTTATTTTATAGACGCATTTCTTCCTGATCTGACCCACTTGCTTGCAGGTTGATTCGGTCCTGTTAAATATGAAAATGTTGACCTGAATAAAACCAGTCAATTTAGATGTTAACAAATGAAGCACATTTTTAGGCAACTCAGCAACATTTTTTTTACAGTGCATTTCTTTCTCAGGATAACATACTGCTGTCCATCATCGATTATAGAGTGACACCTCTTTTGAATGTGGGTCAACTGTTCACCATTTGCATAAAGAGAAAAAAACAACAGAGGAAAATGAATGTCGATAAAAACCAAAGAGCATAATTCTGCTCTGTCTCATCCAATCGTCTTATGTCTTTTCTGCCATAGTCCTGCAGGGTCATGATAATGTCCGTCGGCCAGCTGGAGTGCTCCTGTTATAAAAGAGAGGTGTCAGCTGGACCGTACAATATCTCCATCAGGTCCGGCTTCAGAATAAAGAATCGGTTTACCATGTCCACATTTACAAAGTACTGCTTAAAAAACAAAGACGTACATAAAAAGTTGAATTACATTCAGTAGCTGAACTAAAGATAGAGACGAACAGAACAACGCCACACGAGTGAAAATCACTCAGTACTTGCATAAATCGCCGCCGAAAATAAACCTGGACCACCACCATCAAAAAAAAAAAATTAAGAAAAAGGTACAATCCTTTTTGAAGGGTCGCAAAGTCACAAATAGATATATCCATATATAAATGTTTTTCATAGTGGTAATACAATAATACAACATTAGTAAATGGCTACAATCGACGTTGACCACGCTGAGCAGCATGTAATTAGTACAACGTTTAAATATATAAGGATGTGTCACTGAAATGGAGCTCGTTAGAAGTAGAAAGGTAATCGATTTTTAATAAAACTTTGCTCACAACCGTATGACTAAACTGGCACATTGTTTTCCACCTTGCGGTGGGCAGGAACCCATTTTCAAGATGGATAGTGAAACTCTCGTGACAATACCGAGAAGACAGCTCCAATTTTCTTAATTTGTAGCCTCATGACACCACATACAAAAGTGTTTACTACACAGCACGGCCACCTCCACAACACTACAATGAAATGCTTTTTGGTAGCCCTGGGCTCTGGGGCCGCCGCGACCCAACATGACTCTAATAAAGCCCCCTTCAGCCCGTAACCACTCACACACAAGAACACACGCACGCACACATCCCAGTAAAACCTTTCGTATTGTGCTACAAACAACAGCAGGATGACTGTGCATTCCCTACTTCAGACAGACTGGGCTCGGGTGGTTTATTTACAGTGTCTTTTCGAGCCCTGTTCCATGCGACACCTGAATAGCAACCTGATGTACTGTTAGACTGAAATTTGGAGTCCCATGCGAGTTTGTCTGCTTACATCGAAACAGGATGAATAACAGCTCCCTATGTTAGCGACTAAAGGCCTTTTTCCCCAAGGAAGCAATGCAGTTCAACCATGACATACACCTACTGATGGAAGACCCAGCTGTGCCATATATTCAAGGGCACTGGATGAAGAGGGGCCACATGGAATCATGTCTGGTGGGTCTTTAGCCTCTCTGCCCGGCCCCCTTGACCCTCCTAGCGAAAGGCCGGACAAGGAGGTCTGCGGTGGGAGGGGGGTGGTGGGTGTGAAGTACCAACAAATACACCCCCATCCCCCCTCCTACAGCACTAATTCATAACTCTGTTGCTAGTTTTTTTTTTCACTTCTTTTTTTTGTAACATATTTATACATACATATATATCGCTATATAGATATATATACACTCATCTTTTTGAAACCATAAACTTAAAAAAGTTTAGAAAAATAAAAAGTTTTTTGACGACCTCTCCTCTTCTCCTCAACCCCGAAAGGCTGTCCCAGGTGAAAGCTAAGCTCCTCTTTTCATCCACAGCTTGACTGCGTCAGTCTCGCATCCCCACAGAGATATATAATGCCTTCTCCTGACAGCCTCGGTGTAAGGATTTCCTCTTAACTTCTTTTTGTATGTTTTTTTTTCATTGACACTTTTCTTCCTTTATCCTTTTTGTTCCTTTTTAGCTGCTGCTCTTCTCCATTGTCTTCTTTCTTTGTATTTACTAGAAATGCAAAAGAAATAGAGAAAACGTGAGTTAATTTGCAATGTATGCTGCTGAGGTGCATGTAGACTATCTTTAACATGCACATAGAGTGGGGCCCAAAAGTCTGAGACCATTAGTGAAAATGCTTCTATTTGCATTTTAATAATTTCATACATTTCTATTCAACATTTTAAGGATGAAAATTTGAATTAAAACTTTAACTGAATGATTCATATGAAACAATGTAACTATTAAAAATAATAATAACAACATTTAATAATATGATTTTTATTTTATTTTAAATGACAAATGTTCAACTTCAAATTATATTATCAGCATAACGAATAGATCTATATGTGTGTGTGTGTATATATATATCTATATTTCTATATCTATTTCTATCTATCTATCTATCTATCTATCTATCTATCTATCTATCTATCTATCTATCTATATATATATATATATACACACACACACACACACACACACACACACACAATTTACAATTTAATCATAAATGATTGTTTTACTTTTTTTTTTTCTTTTCTAAATCCTGAAACTTGGTTTAAATTATATTCTGAATCCTAGATCTTCAATGTGACCTCAGACTTTCGAACTTGCATGATCTAAAATAAACTAATTAAACAATAAAAATGCAAATCATGCAGAACGAAAATATATTCAGATTACATTATCTTTCATGCACTGGCTCTATATCAGAAACAATCCTTGGGTCTACCGCTAAACAAACATTGAGGAATTATCCCCCAAATCCCGGATTAGAGTAACTGAAGTCAAAATAGGGCTCAGCAGGGAGAGCTTCAGCTAAATTTATAGCATAATGAGTGAACTGGATTGATCAGAGGCTTGGTGATATAGTTGTAGTCTAAGAAGGATGTTCGACACTGAGCTGAAAAGACGTCCACCGGACAGGAAGAGAACAGCAGAAAGAGAGGAGGAGGAGATTCCGGGGTGTCCTGGGGGCTCTCATCCTGACAGAAGCTCTCTAATTCAGGGAGATGTGGTGCCGCATGGAGGAGCCTCAGAAGAGGGAGCGGGCTGGCTTTAATTTTAAGATGACTTTGTAGTTCTTCACCCATCCCTGGAGGGGCACACGGATGTGCTCCGGCATACTGATCATGCCCAATGATGGGCCTCTGTTATCTGCTCGGGGTGTAATATCTCTGGAACAGACATGGGAGGCTCCAAGTTTTTTCTTGACAAACATGAACAAAAATCGACTGAGGGAGACGAAAAACTGCTGGTGGGCAGCCATGCTGATGGAAGCCAAAGACACTTGTAACATGATACATGCCAAGTCTCCTTTTCTACATCCAAGTGCTATCTACTATGTAAGTGACAAAACTGGCAGCTACTACAGACAATAATATAAAATACAGACAATGAAATAAGTATATTTTATATTATATATATAATTAAAAACATTTAAAATATATAACAATAAAATAAATAAATTACTAAATGTACATTCATATGCATAAAGTCTAACAAAACGTAGAAGACTAAACACAGATAGTTATAATTTTCCTTTTATTTAGACACAAAAATGGCTAAGTATTACTTTTTATTATGTACATAGCTTTAACTACTGAATCTAGAAGTCCAAAGACAAATGGCTATGGAAGAGCAGAATGTACCAGTTGGATTTTAACAGATGAGACGATTCATATAAGCAGCAAATTTCACAATGTAAGCCTACATGAAATGGACAGCAAGTACACATTTAATACTACAGTTTATACATATAAAAATGTACTGCGATATGTGCTCACATATATTTATATATAGTATTATGTACAAAGAGTACAGTTTTTGCTTATATAAAAAAAATAATAATAATATATATATTTTTTTAATCCCCTGACAGAAGAAAAATGCACAATGAGACAGCTAGTGGGAACAGACACAATTTTAAATGACAGAAAGTTAATGAGGTAACAGCAGATATAATATTAAATTGCTTTATTGTCCAGTGTGACCCAGTTTGAGTCTATTATTGACATAATTCTGTGCTAGCTACGCAGTTGCATTAAGCACGCAAAATAAACAGTTGTATTACATTATTAACTTTTATGTAACATTTCAATAAATAAATAAATAAATGATTAGATAAATGCAAAATAAAATAGTTTTTTAGCTTATACTCCAGTCTGTTTGCACCCTAAAACAGACCTAAATTAACATTTGTGCCATCAAATTGAGAGAGATGAAAATCTGCTGCTATGTGGACTGGCCCCTGGCCCAGGGTGCCATCTTACAAATCACTGCATTAACAGAGCTAATTAAAACAGGCAATCTTTTAATGGCCCACTGTGGCGTCCATGCAAGACAGAGACTTCCATCTTGTCAATCTGCAAGCTCACACGTTCGTTTAGATGACTGCAAACTGTCTCCTCAGCAGTCATTTCATGCTCAGCATGGTGTTTTCTCTCTCTGCCTAAATGCTGGAATTAAATAAATGGGTGATTGAGTCCTAATATAGTTGCTTGATTAGTTTAATTGTCTGAAAAATAGATGGAAATGCCTTAGTCAAGAATATGATAGTCTTTTGCATGAATTAATCAGATTCATTTAGAGTTCTGCATAGATATTTAACGAAACGAAGCATGGTTTATACGGTCAAACTAAACGTCTTTTAGGACTAACTTAATGTGTGGCTGGAAGCACTGAACACAATGCATATTTTATTTCAAAAAGGCTTATAAATCACCACTAGCTTTAGAAAATGTGAATGCAACTAAGTCAATAAAAATTGTGTCTCCCACATAAATGAAACTGAGGTCAGAGGGCAGTGTAAATATCTTCACGATGTATGGAAAAGGGATTTAAATGTAAACACCTTAGCAACACACAGCACAGAGCTGACTCACTTCTGGACATAATATGCTGTCTGCTCACCTCAGAAAAAGTAAACAATTTTGATTTAAAGCCTATTATATTATATTATTTAAAAATGTCACCACATAATATTATTAAGGGTGTTTAATAAGTTTACAAAAGAAAAGACTTTGTACTTTGTATGTTTAACACACAGTGGCAATGTTTTCATGTCACACCTGTCTTGCTTTTCATTTTCAAATTGATACACATCAACGACAATTTGTTCTAAGTCAGACATAATAAAAATGTAAAGCAAAATAAGCTTGAATAGAGAAAAGAAAATCAAAATGTTATTTACACTGCATGAATAACACTGGTATTCCATTCCCACAGATGAGATTTTAGCTTTTGCATTTTGGTTTCTGGTAAACAATAGTTTGGATGTTTTAAGAAAACCATTTTAAACACTTTTAAAGACATTTAAGATTAATTTAATAACATTTTATTTGATAAATGTTACTTAAAGGGATAGTTCCCCCAAAAATAAAAAAAAATAATTCTGTCATCATTTACTCTCCCTCAAGTTGTTTCAAACCTGTATACGTTTCTGCTGAACACAAAAGAAGATATTTAGAAGAATGGTGGTATTCAAACAATTGCCGGTAGCCATTGACTTCCATAGCATTTTTTCTTACTATGGAAGTCGATGGCTACCGGCATCTCTTTGGCTACCAACAGTCAGTATGTCATTTTGCGTCAAACAAGAAATTCATTCATTCATTCATTCATTTTTGGTTGAACTACGTCTTTAAACTCTTCTTTGCTGTAGCACCTGCCCAGTTTTTGCCGTTGTACAGCTCCCTAAACAATTTTTTGTTTTGCCATTTTCTTAGAGCCAAGTGAGCTGCATGCTGCACAGGGGAGCAGGGACACATTCGTTTAGGTGAAATATTATGTTGCGCTGTAGATTTCTCCCTACAAAGGTGGAAAAAAGCAATGCATCTAATCTATGTTTTACAATAGGCTGCTGTTATTTCACACTCACAGGAGAACGGTGTGTCTTGAGAGGCAGCCACAACAGCTATGGTAATAGACTGAGCAGAACGGCTGTGCCACGCGGCTGGCTGGCCTAGTGTTTCTCTAAATGAGATCAGTGGTTATTGACTCAATGCTGTTATCTTTAATCTGTGGAGTAAATACTTTGGATGCTGCCTCTCTACCCTGGTTTCTTTCCCCTTCTTCTATAACTCCACCCTTACAATTCCATTTGAGGGGTGCAGGCTGCTATTTACTGGGGCGTGTGTGTGTGAGACACACAAGGACATGATCAATGCCCTGAGGAACTAGGAAAAGAGAGAGGCCCTATTTCACTGGGAAGATTACTGCAACCCCCAACTCTTTCTCTTTCATTCTTCCTCTCACTCTTCTCTGAAGGCCTGGCATGTCTTATCACAGGCCCTGTATAAAGTGCCGGGTCTGGGGAATGTCACCTTGGGGGAAAATCTCTCACCTTAGTGCATAAGTGCTTTTCCATTGAGAAAAGAACGTTAAGGATTTTCTTTCTTTCTTTCTTTCTTTCTTTCTTTCTTTCTTTCTTTCTTTCTTTCTTTCTTTCTTTCTGTCTTCACACACATACACACAAAACCATACAAAACTTCTGGGTCAGTAGGATCATTTTTTTAAATTATTTTTTTCTTTTCAGCAAAGACGCATTCAATTGATCGAAGGTGAAATTTAGAAAGAAAAAAAAAAATCATATTTGAAATACATTCCGTTCTTTTGAACTTACTTTTCATCAAATTATCATGAAAAAAGTCACGGTTTCCTCAAAAAATATTGAGCAGAACAACTGTTTTCACCACTGATAATAATAAGAAATGTTACTTGTTAATGTTAGCAGCACTTAAGAACGTTTTCTGAAGGATCACAATTTTGCTTTTAAAAATGACTTTTAAAAATATATTAAAAAAGAAAACAACTGTAATGATATTTCACAATATTACTATTTTAGTGTATTTTTTATTAAATAAACACTGTGCACAGTAGAAACTTCTTTCAAAAACTCCTTACCAAACCCCAAACTTTGGAATAGTTTGCTTACATATATTTATTATATTTCTGTGAGAATATATTTATAACTGTATATATTTTTTATTACTTAATTAATTAGATACATTTGTCTCTTTCCTAATAATTTCCCTACACTATAACATAAATCTTTCCACAACTATTGGTAATTTTTAGGCTGGCCTCCTACATAGATTTTGGGCTTGACCAATAATGTGCTGAAAATGTATGACTAGGTTGCATACTCTCAAAGATCAACAGCAAATCAACACTGGACCATGTTGCCTGTAATATCTCTGTATCTTTTGTTAGCTAAAATGATATCAAAAGTTATTTTTAAGTGGACTGCGTCTTGCATATTAACGTAAACATGATGGAGATTTCAGCAATGAGCGGTAATTGCTCCCCCTGTCATCTCCGTTGTTGCAGTGGGATTCTGGACATCTCATCAGCTAGAGGGTGCAATAGACCGTGCAGTGGGGAAGTGTTCTCTCTTTCCACATTACTGCACTATGTTTATTTACAGAATGCTTTCTTAGCAGCAGAAGCGGCCTTGATTAAAGGTACGCTCTTTATGTGACATCTAACAGATTAAAACTGAAGGAAACCTTGCTGGAGGCCTTCCTTCGTGAATATGTGCTTCGATACAGGCAGACGTGCTTGTATACAGGTTTTGTTAAAAATAGGAATTAGAAAGATACATAAAAAATTATATAATACATGTACAATATAGTTGGATTATGTAATTGTTAGATATTTTATTGTTATCATTACCTGTAAATAATACAATTAGATTTGCATATGAGGAACCTGTAACCCGATTTGCTAATTTTATTGCTTTGTAAAAAAAAAAAAATCGTAAATTATTATTATTGTTATTATTATTTTTTCTGCTTTAAAAATTGATAATACATTATTTTCTATGTTTAATTTTATATATTTTACTTCATACGTAATAATAATAATAATAACATTAATAATAAATTATTCCATATATATAAAAAAAAAACCTTAAGACCAACATATTGAAATCCCATAAAATGTATCTTTCGTCTATCTGTGGCAATGGAATATTCTTGTCCAAATATAAAATAAATAAACTTCTAACTTGACATCAACATCCCCAAATGACATACAATTGCAATCATACAGACAATAAATGTTCATTGAGTTATAAAACAGTATGTCAAAGAGAAAGAGGGTGTGAGTGACAGAGAATTACTCAAAATGCTTCATGAAGGGTCCATGTAGCTAACTATAAAGCTAACTATAATTTTTTAACACTACTACAATATAGTTTTGGTATACAGTCAAAACTGGAGCTTTGCGAATTAATGTTTATATCCATATCATTTCCCTTTGATATTAACTGGAGAATTTTTTTAAGGCCATATTAGTAGTTTACAGATAGCATATGCAAACCGTAGGACTTTTTTTAAAATTATGTATTCATAAATAGCAGTCACTTCTAATAAGTGGGCGTTCAGTGGGGCCTTTAATGCAAAGACTGCAAATATACGTATGCAAGTCTAGCGCTGCTGTTGTTTTGCTCAAGTTGCTCATTGCTGTGCCATTTAGTAAGGCAAATAAACTCACTTCCTGGCCCACTCTGTGTCCACATAAATCAGCTGAGCTCATGCCCATAAATCTACGGCGGGGCTAAATGAGAAAACTCATTGGACAGCACCCCTCTGGCCCCCCTCCTCTCTGTCACTCAGCCCCTCCCCTACCGGACCACACATTTCAATACAAACAAAACAGATTCAAAATCAATAGCCAAGCAACAGAAATGCTGGATAACTGCAGGTTGATAAGAAGAGCTTTAACTCAAATGTGATTGTTCGGGGAAGGTTCGCTTTATGACCCGGAGGTGTTTTGCTCTATCGAACGTAGAGGCGTTTGGGTTGTTTTGTTTGTGTTTGTTTTCTTTCTTTTGTTTGTTTGTTTGTTTGGATTGATTCTCTCTCTAGTAGGGTGTGAAGCGACTGTAACCTCCTCTGTAAAGGCTAGCCTGCAACATCAAAGATGAAAAACAAAAAGGACCCAATCAGTGTTAAATAGATTCTTTGGGGTGAACAGTGGTTGAAATTTTCTTCCCTTGTGTCTCGTTTTGCATATTGTTTGGAATGAAATTACAATGTGAATTTTAACTCAGAGTTCAGAGCTTCATGGATCAACCGGTTAACGACTAAAACAGCCCAGTGTATTTCATCAGTCGCTCTGTATCGAACCTCTCCATCATGGCCGTCTGGCCCTCAGGTTGATCTGATTGGAGACATCTAACATGCACTACTTTCTCAGCCCTCTCCTTAACCAGAATGCAGTATGCCTTACTCTGCTCTCGCCAAATACAAAAAACTTCAAAGGCTCTATGGGCCGTTCTCTTCAGCTCCGACCCTGTGCAAAATACACACTCGCCTTAAACGTGGCATGAATTCTGTTCTAACAGCGAGCAAAGCAAACTTACTTTTTACCCCCCCCAACCCTCTGAGGGGCTCATTATTAAATACTTTTTACTTGTGATCTACTGGTCAAATATGATTTAATTATATTAATTTCATTCTCAGCAGGCTCAGTGCAAGTACTGAGAAGAGTTCTGCTCATTTGAGTCGCAACCGGTTCGGTCCTGGCATCACTGAGAACTCTGAGTGCCCACTTCGGCCCCCCTGTGGCCCTCGTTTGACCGGAGGAGTGCCGAAGGATATTTGCTATGCCTTAATGTGGTAAATTGAAGTCTTGAGAAAGGGAGGAAAATTTGGAAAAAAAGAAAAGGAGGCAAAAAAGCAACAGAGGCCACAGTTTTAATTAAGTAAATGAAGAGGAAAAAAATGGTCTTAATTAATGAAAGCTTTTAGCTAGCAGCTGCACCGGGGAATAGTACGGTTTTGAGAATCACACGGATGTCGACTTGGTAAATTCCAGTCATTTGTCTTAAGCAGAGTGTTTGTCCAATAAGCCTCATGGGCAGGGGGAGGTAGGTGCGATGGAATCTTTATTTTTTTTCTCTCTTTCTTTCCCCCCTGTCATTCTTCCTCTATCTCTTGCCTTTTCTTTAATCTCCCACGGCACGCTGCTGCACGCGCTTGATGGTCGTTAATCTTGAGAAAAGTCCCGACCAACAGTCCCCCCCAAAAAACAAATCATAAAGCGCTTTTTGTGTTCAGATAGGAGTTTTAGAATTTTTCATCTTTGATGTTAGCTGCAAAAGCTAGCTAAAAACAAACATTAACGGGGGTGACGATCCCCACATTGGCTGCTATGAAAAGGACAGTGTCTCATTTGGAAGGTCTAATCAAATGTCAGTACGCTGGATTACCCCAATGCATTTAATGAGATACAAAGTGCCCAGGATCTATCTTGACAAACTATCACATACACATATATCAGCAGATGAGTCTCTGAATATATTAACATTTATCTATACTCCTGACATTAATAATACAAGTGTGAACAGGGTCCAAAATGAACACTTTCCAAGTGCAAAATACAAGTATGAACTGGCTTTGGAGAGTAAATAAAACACTTCGCCAGTCGGCCACCAGCAATCTGTAAGAATGATTCCTGATGTAGCTGAAGAAAGCGATTAAAATCCAAAAGGTACTATCATCTTCCTATGAATAAATAAACCAAAAATTTGTGACTAACGTTATATATATATATACATACATATACATATATATATATATATATATATATATATATATATATATATATATATATATATATGTATGTATGTATAAAGTATGTATAAATAAAGCAGATTTATGGCTGGTTATTGGTTATTTTGGACCCTGTTATCACCTATTATCATTTAAGGTATCAAAGACTTTAGCCAACGCAACTACATATCTTCAGCTCATAGCACATGCAGCATTCAGTATTATAATACAGTTATTCCATTCAAAATTCTATTACATTCAACAGAATGTACAGTGATATCTTTGAGCATCATTGTAGTAGCACTGGCCTCCGCCTTGTATGTTGTTGGGGTGCTTGAGTCTGTGTAATGTTAGGGGAAAGGTGAATGTTTCATGCATTATGTTTCTAGACTCACCATAGTGCCTACGCTGTACGTGGCTGCAGGTCCAATCGTGTGGTGATAAGGGTCTGCTGTTGCATAGACTCTGCCATAGCTACAGGGAAAGGAAGAAAGAGAGAGGGCATTGAAGCTTCAAGAAGACAGTATGTACCAGCGAACACTGTTCATTTGAACTACACTAGTTCTATTATCACTACACCCTTCCTCTCTTTCTTGCCCTCTCTTTCTTTCTGTCTGATAAAAATGCTTACCTGCCATAAATACACGGTATAAAGGTAAGTGTGTTAAAAGTGATAGGTGCTCTGTTATTGTTTTGGAGTAAAAGTATTTTATCTTATGAGCATGTGGTAAAAGTTATATTGGTGTGAGAGGGACAAGACACTGAAAAAACTCAGCAGAGCAGAAAAGAGAAGAAAATGGGAAACAGACATGAAGAACCAACAGCAGCATTGCAGGCTCATTTCTACCATGCATTACACCTGTATCACACGGGTTAAATGATTCAACTCACAATTTTAAAAGATGGAAATTATGTTAGTATTCTTTCATCACAAAATCACAATTAAGTGAACATTTGGGTGAATCTAAAACAATGTTATTACCCTTGTTTGAGTGTATGTTGCCATTTTGTAAATATATATTTATATTTTTTAGAAAAAGTACGTTTTTTTTTCATTCATCTAATCAAAATGCTATTGTGTAATTGTTTTAACAATCACTTTCCAGGTCATAATTAAGATAATTTATTTCCCATGATATAATCCCTTTAAACGATCAAAAGCAAGCTTCCTGACATCATCCTCCAGGAAGTGACACAATTTTGGTGCAAAAAGCAATAGCACAAAAAGCAATAATTCCTAGCAATGGATTTGATAAATTATGCGATGGTTTATGCAATTCATTAACATTCTTATTTGAAAAATCATTACTAAAATATGTATCACTAAAAGTACATACATAAAATATACAAAAATATATGAATTCAGTTTTTTTATATTTGTGTAAGCAAGTAAAACAAATAAAATAATCAAGTTTAAATAATTAAATAAAAACATTTTCTGTAAATGGTTCCTTAAATGACAACATTAGCAAATTCAAACTTTAAAAGTTACAAAGTTCTAAAGGTAATGCAGAACAGAGAGGACCCAGCAAGGAAAGAGATGTAGGGATGCTTTAGATTTTGTGTTGTTGTGCGTGTGCATTAAAAAAGCGAGTGAAGGGGGCAGGGAGTTTATGTTCACAGCTCTCTTTATCCTTTTCATGCTCCTTTGCCCTCTCTTGTTTACCCAGGCTGCACTGTAAAGAGGCACTGGGCTGGTGGTGGCGGAGGTGTTCTCTGGCTCTTTTCATTGATACCAATTTGGAACTAATTCGTCCAAGATGGGCCTTACTTCTTCCTTTATTTATTTATTAACCCCCAACACTTCCCTTCTTCATTTGTTGACTTTCCCTACAAACATACGCTTGCAAATGAGGGCCTGTGGGGAGGAGATAAGGCAGGCTGAGCCGGGTGCCTATGGGCACAGACTGAGAGTGGAGAAAAGAGGAAAGAGGGGCAAAATCCTGGGCCCAGACATGCTATTACATATGGAAATACTATCGGATCTGACCAGGTTTTTGTCGTCTGGGATTATTACAACATCAAAGGTCAGGCCAGCTCAGTGGAGTGAGAGAGCTGAGCGGAGGGGATTTTAACTGCTTGTGACAGACAGTGCAGACGAGGGTGGCTGGGAATCCCCGTTACACCCCAGCTGGGCCGGGCTACTTAACCTTCAGCTTAACCGGGCCGCGGGAATGACCCACTCAAATGTAAACCTGGATAGCTAGTTCCAGCTGGACTAAGCAAGATTGATTTTTCTCCTTCAAATGGTTTCCATTAGATAATAAAAATGAAAATTGTGACTTTCTTTCATCTGCGGAACACAGAAGAATATATCGGAGAGTTATCATACATAAAAGAGAGATTATTGGAGTATGTTTTATAAGAAAATATTATTTTAGTTTTTTAGTTTCAAAATGTAATGTTTAATTGAAATGTTGTCATTTTCTGTTTCTTTGTAAATGATTGTGAAATTTACTTCCATTTTCTTAATAAAAAGGGTTTCTACACCATTTTCTTTTCTGTTTGTGAAAATTTTTCATAACTAAATAGTTATGGCGACTATTAACTTCCACTGTATGGAAACAAATACATTTTTTTTTTAAATATCTTCCTTTATATTCCACAGATTAATTTTTTTTTACAGGTTTGGAACAACAAGCGGTTAAACACAAATTGATTTACAAAAAATATTAATTTATGTGTTAACTATCCCTTTGAGCAATATATATATATATTTTTTTAAGAACAGCTATGCTTCTGTCATCATTCTGTTGCTCCAATCCCACATAACTTTCTTTTGTCTGAGGAACACAAAAGAAGATATTTAGAAAAATGTCAGTGTTTGATTTTTGTTCATAACAATGAAAGTCAGTGGGATCCAATGTGGTTCTGAACTCCACCGACTTTGATTGTATGGAATCCAAATATCTTATTTTTTTGCTCCGCAGAAGAAAGAAGTCATGAGCGTGAGTAAATGATAACAGAATTAATACTCTGTTAAGAGGTGAGTTCAGGAGTCTGTATCATTTAAACACTTGCTTTTAAACCCCTCCACCATGACATATCAAATTAGAGTGCGAAACGCAGTGCTGGCTTATGTGAAAGCAAGGAGCTGAATGACAAGCGATGCAGAAAGAGGTGGAGAGAGAAAAGGAGAGCTGGAGCGAAAGAGGGGACTGAAATAAGTGCGGAGGAATGCCAGTCTTGTCACCTGCTCTGATGTGGATCTGTGCTTGGCTCTGATAAATCTTACATTATCTGGGCTCTTCAGGCTGGCAGGCAGGGCCATGCCTTATCGGCACTGACACGCTCAATCTTGCTTAGATTAAACCAGTGCCTGGCCTGATCCAACCTGACAGGGTCCCCACAGGTCCTGGATAAATTACTGACAACCCTGCACCACGTCTTCACACACACACACACACACACACAAACCTGTGGCCTGAAGTGAGTAAGCTAAGTGGTTACGGAAATTCAGGTTGAATTCAAGTTTAAAGGGCGAGAGAGTATCAAAGATTGGGAAGCAAAGTCTAAATTATCTAATTTAATACAGTTTAATAAGAGAGCAGATCTGTAAACTCATTCCGGAACTTCAGAGATGAGCAAACACTTTTTTAAGAATGACTTTAAAGCTCAAATACAGTTAAAAGTTGCTGTGCATAAGGCATTTTAATACATGGTCTGTATACTCATAAACATTATTCTTTGAAATCAGAGAAAGATTTCTTTGAAATATTAATTTGTCAAATAATGAGGAAAGACCCAATGAAGTGAATTGATAAATGCATTTTTTCTTACAGTATAGTAAGAAAGTATAGATTTTTTTCTTATTTCTTTTTGAAACAGTATTTTTTTTTTTTATCTAAAAGAACTTTTAAAAAGTATAAAAGTATACCTTCATATATACTGTGTGAGATAAAATACTAAGAACAATATAATATATAAAGATTTTATTTTTTCAGACTAAACAAATGGCTTTTATTCTCTGACTGTGTAGAAACCGAAGCAAATTCCATGTCTACATTTAAATTTATGTTCTTTACTTTTTAAAACTAGGGCTGTTTTTAAAAAGCAGAATGAAAAAATAACATTATCAAATTTGGTAGAAGAATTAAAAAACCATAAATTAACTTTTTATTTCTTAAGTTAATCTGGATAGCTAGCTCCATTCGTTTTGAAAAAGTGTGATTTTTCATTAGATAATTGGAATGGTTCACTGTTTGGAATCTCAGAAAATTCTCAAAACCAACAATTTTAAGATGCATTGAAAACTAATATACATAGCCATAAATCACCAGTGTTTTATGCATCAACCAAATACCAAAAGACAAACAGAAAGCACAAGACTCTTACCTGTCACTGTAAGCCGCTGCAGCTGCTGGGGCTGGTTGGGCATATCTGTATGCTGCATAGCCACCCTGTCAATTACATAAGGGCATCCGTCAGTCAGACACATGCAAACAGAAGGGCATCACTTACATTACATTTTTAGAACCATTTGTCCACAATACAACTGAACTGTTCATACATTTAAACGTCTCTTTTCAGATCCTAACATTGCAGTGAATCCCAAAACTCAGTTAAAACATTAAGAGTGCTGCTGAAAGTCCCTGTCAATGCTCACTAAATGTAATTATCTATGAAGATTCGGGAGGAGCGCGTCAGATACTTAGCCTAATCATCACAGGTGGACCACAATCAAGTAATCAATCCCACAGTATAAATATCGCTGACTTACCTCTATCCATTGACGGTTTATCAGCATCCCTCCTCCACCCCATCTCCTCACTTCAAGTTCACTTTACAATATACGGGGAAGGGGGGTACTCTAGCTTCGGGCAATTCCCGAGCTCGGAGCCCTTCCCCGGACAGCACGCCAAATACGCATACCATACCTCAGCTAATTATATGTAAGCGTGAACTAGTGAAAATGAATGCTGAGTGATTTAGGTAGTATTTAGTTTGCCAATACAGCTTTTTGTGAAGCCTTTTTGTTTAATTGTCAGATTGACTGCATTAGCTGTTCATATAGATCTCGGCACAGATGCCTAACAGCCGAGACCAAAAGTGAACCATCTGAGATTCTTCACTTATGTACGCTGAGTGCACCAATAGCGGTGCAACCAACGATTGTCTTCCCAGTGTGCATCAATCTCATCAATTGAAATGGCAGAGCTGGGCAACTATCGATCAGCATGGTAAGTGGCAATCTGGTATAAACCATTAAAATCAGTCAATGTTTGCTTACTGTGAATGAACCAAATGGAAGATTTGGCTGAAGCTATCGAAGGGCCTTTTAATTAATGTGGCTGGCCAATACGAGTCTCCTGGCTCGATGCCCAGGGGAGCGGTCTTGACACACACAACGTGTTCATCCATGGCTGGAGAACAGCACAAGGCAACCCTACATATTTCTTGTATAAGCATTATATGACATCTTACAAAGCTATTAATTGCTCCATTCAAGCTAGCTATTAATAGCTGCATTGTAAGCGGCATCAAATGACATTAGCCGCGATTGTTAGCCGCAACAACCAAGCCTCATCTGCTAGTCTTCTCAGGGTGATGTTTAATGAACGCTTACACTCCAAACATGCCAAGGTTTAAACGACAGGGAATATATATGCTGTGAGCGAGTATCTAAGTGGCTGGGGTGTTTATTGAAGTGTCTGTTTTAATGAAACGCAGCTCCACTCTTTGTTATTTTAGCTTGCTGACATCAGTGGTACAATATGTGAATAATCGCAGTGCCAGAGCACGTGCAGGACTGAGGCATCGCAGATACAGGACTGCACGCTGAATTATAGATGCTAGCATTTGTTTTACAGTTATTTTATTGTCCGATGCTACTCTGCTAAGATCAAATTTTTAGCAACTGGAGTCGAAGAAACATGAGATCACAGAAGATTGTGACGATGAATTTTGCAGAAGTTACAGCGTCCAAGTTTACAGTTTCACCGGCTCACACAGATGGATTTAAAGGGATAGATCAACCACAGATGATATTTATGTCATTATTTACTCAGCTTCACGTTGATCCAAACCTGTTTTTGTGAAAAAAAAAAAAAAAAAAAAAACAAGTATGTGGTTGATCTATCCCTTTAAATTATTTTGCAAGATTTTGACCATTGCCTTCCATAACAAAATGGTACATTTGGTTATGAGACATTTGACAACCAGTAATGTTTAAGGTTACTGATTTCCAACGTGCACCATTAAAGGCATATTTGAGATTCACAGCGGAGTTTAATAAAATCAGTGAATAATGACTTCATTCACATATTTTCATTACATAAACCTTTGTAAGGCTTATACCGTACCATTAAAAAGTTAAAATTTTTACAAATTAAAATAACTTTTATATTCAGATACATTTCAAAATGTAATGTTATTCCTGTCATGGCAAAGCTTCAGTCTTCAGTGTCACATGATCTTTGAAAAATCATTCTAATATGCTGATTTGGTGCTCCAGAAACATTATTACCAATGTTGAAAACATTAATGTTCTGCTTAATATTTTATGAAACCCGTGATAATTTTTTTCAGGATTTAACCCCCCCCCCCCCCTCTGCATTTATGAACTGCATTTATTTGAAATAGAAACCTATGTAACATTATAATTATTTACACACCTTCCATCAATTTAATGTATCCTAGCTGAATAAAAGTATTTCTATTATTATACATTTTAAAATCTTACTGGCCCAAGACTTTTGAATGGTAGTGTACTGTATATACT
The DNA here is from genome assembly GCF_003368295.1 of Carassius auratus. Lineage (NCBI taxonomy): Eukaryota > Metazoa > Chordata > Actinopteri > Cypriniformes > Cyprinidae > Carassius > Carassius auratus. Next base: position 5,834,146 of record NC_039279.1, on the reverse strand, counting down.
GAACATGAATCTTAGGAACTACATTAAGAGTGCTCTTTTAAGCTTTTTTAGCACCTGATCACAATAAACCATCATTGTATGTGAAGAAAACTTAACGTTTTTTTGGCGAAGACCTATTAAATATTCAGCAGACAGATTTGGAATGACACGAGAATGAGTAATCTTTATTGGAACTGTTCCTTTATAAGTTATCTAAACTTAAGGTTACTTGAAAAGTTGATGGGGTGGTCCATAGAGATGGATTCTGACTTTATTGGCAAGCAAACATGTACTACGTGCATTCGTCAAAATCTGTTCGACTTTGAGATCTATCTGGGACTGTAGCCATGGACCTGGCTACGAGTTTGCAAACTTGGCGGCAAACTTACTATTCTGAGTGCCAGGTAAAGGCATCACAGTAATGTCCACGTTCATTTGTCTTGTTTTAGATCTAAATGTTGAATTAATTTCCATTTTTCATGCAGTGAAATAATCCTGGGAAAGGGAGGCAGGCTCTCTGATCACCTGACTGACTAATATGTTCTGAAGGCTTGTAAAAAAACAATAGGGCCTGGGAACAATCTCGGGCTGCAGCGTGAGGCCTTTGGGCTGTGTTTTCATGGAAGCTGAGGGAAAGGCGGATCAGACGTGTACCATAAATTAAAACAAAAACACTGTAATGTCGACTTCGTCAACTTGATCAGATATGATTTTGCACCCGCTTAGGCAGCAGTTGAGATAAAATGTGGAAGAATAAGAAGTTAAATGTGTAGGGGGGGTAGTTTTTGGTTCATTCCTCACTGTACATGTTAGAATTATTCTAAAATCCATAGCGATCAACTACAGCCTTCAAAGAAAGCCAAGTTGGAAGTGGTCGAGCCATGTGTGATTTTACTGTGCCAAGTTACCGTTTGCACAAGGGACGCCAACAAGGCTGATAGTAAACCACAAAATGCCATCCTTGTGGATTTGCACATGGTAAATCTGAGCTGACCCTTGGCCTTATGAAAGATTCAGCACCAGCTGCTCAGGTTAGGCTCACAATGTGAGCATCATGAGCGCCATGTCCTTAACCATGTCCATGTCCTTCCCTCTTTTACTGAAACAGTAGAAAAAACATTGGAATGGGGGAAAAAATGAGTATACTCACATAGATCTCAGCACCATAGAAGCCATCTTGGTAAACCACACTGCAAAAACACAACAAGAAATAACAAAACCCAATACATCAATGCTGAACATCCATAGAGTTTCTTTGCGCTGTACAGAAAAGATTATGCAGTGATGCATTCATTGGGCAGACTGAAACAATGCACTCCAGACTGTGTGGAAGGGAAATTTTTTTAGCAGATTAGGAAAGAGGGCCATTTTCTGTTCTTAGGGAAAAACAATGTTTGCTCTGTCTTGCCACTGGGGAAAACCGGAAAGGCTCGCCAATAGAGTATAACCACTTTATAGCCATCAAGTCATGTTGCAGGTTAAGGCTGTAGCACATATAATGTGAAAATGGACCTTTAGTAACAGTGTTTTAAATGCTAAATTTGACCTAATAACAGCCTCAGGCTTGGATGAGAACAAAGTGAGCCAATTGTAGATAGCAAATATGTATGTTTTGGGTTAAGGGTTACTCACGCTCCGTAAGCAGGAATGGGAGGGGGTGGAGGCACGGCACGAAATGTGTTGTAGACGGCACGACCTCTGCCTCTCAAGTGGGCGCCCCTGTAAGCCACCGTCGCTCCTGTGGTGGGATAGGGGAAGCCTGTCACTGGAAGAAAAGGAGAGAAGAAAGAAGGTGACATAAGCTTTTGCTTCTAAGAGGCGAACCTGTCACCACCAATCAGCTTTCAGTCGGTAGTGTGACAACACACTGTCATCCTAAAATGCTTTAAAACAACTATGATGGATGTCAAGCGGTGCGTCATGTTGGCACAACACATTAAACATGGCAGCATGATACAGCCAGTGATTCTCAACTGGTTTTGCTTCAGGATCAACAGATTTGTGGCAACCTGATACAGTTAAAAGTGTGTTTATCCTACAGAGGTAAAATAAAAATGTCCTTCAAAATCAAATGGTGATATTTTATTAAAAGTGCACTATTGAATTCTGAGATTTCTGACATCATCTGTGGTTGAAACATAAAATTGCAAGTTACTTGTGGAAGTGATAGCTTATATGATAAGCAATGAAATATTAAGTTAATATAAATAGTTAATATAAACATATGACAAATATGGAATTCTGGGCTGCCAACATCTGTTACTTTATTAAACTTCTGGCTGATACGATAAGCCAATAATTATTTTCATGTTAATGAAAGATAACTGAAAAATGATTGATATTAAAATAACATTAAAATAAATATTACATTTACATATTTGAAATGATATTAAAATTATATAAAACGTTATAATTGTAATTATATATAATAAGTTCAAATACATTTATTAAATTAATAAAACATTTATAAATATTAAAATATGTGATTAATATTAAAATACAAAAATCTTTTACTGAAAATGCCATGTAAATGCTATATTAGTGAATTTAGGGATGATAACATTATGTACAGTACAGTAAGAAAAATGGATATCCATTTAGAGATTTGCTAAAGATTACATTTAACTGTATTACGAGATATTTTTTTTTTTTTTTGGAGAGTTTTTAAAGATTAACCTTAAGTGATCATTACATGATGGCAAAGTAAGTCTACATAAAAAAAAAAAAAACTCCAATACCAACTTGTGTGCCATCAAGTGTGGCACAGAAATATTGAAAAATCTGACTCAATAATAAATATTTTTTCAATTAAATGAGAACATACCCAACAATATGCAAAATTCTTAAAAAAATTATCTAATCAAAATATAAAGCACAACATAAACTAATCTAAAATTTCCAGCCTTTCCCAGCTGATTATTAAGCAATAATCTGAGAGCTGAGAACGAAACGGTAAGGCATCCCTGTCTGGGGAAGCCTCTCTATGCTGGTTATCTCTGAAAGCTTGAGCGTGGTGTGTGTGTGTGTGTGGTAGAGTGTCTGGCTGCTCTCCGGCTCTGGAGGGGTGTGTGCGAGGCAGGGGAGATGGTAGGTTGTTGTAGGTGTGACACAAGGTACTGGCAAGCAGGGCTGAGAGAGCAGATGGAGAGGATTGTTTAGAGATGCAATCACAGGCCGGCACCATCTCTCATCTCCCTCCCCCCACACACTTCCCCAGCCTCACGCCACCACTGGGGCCAGACCCAGCCTGGAGGAGAGCAGGGACAACTCAGGGTCAAGACTGGGAGAGATGGCAGAGAGTTGAGAGAGAGAGAGAAAGAATCAGGCTTGGTGCATGTTAAGGAAACATATACGGATGTGAAAATGAAATAGACAGAATGAAACTTGAAACAGAGTTTGTAACAATAAATTGGTGAAAACATGTCCAGGTCACATTTCACACAGTCTCAGCCACATACACCCACTGACTGCCCGCAATCCATTAGATGGATATTGAGCATAAAAAATGAAAAGCTCTTTCTCAATCTTACAAGCTCTAATCTGACTGGATGATTCCAAGTATGAAAATACATCTTTTACCCCAAAATCTAAAGAAAAAAATATTATAGATTACAAATGTTATTTTACATTATATAATATAATAATCATTTTTTGCTTTGTCATTTTTTTCTTCACAGATGCTGAATCCATGTTTAACTTATTGAGTATGTTTACTTAATTTTTCCATTTTATTCAGCATTCATTATTAGCAGAATAGCAAGTACTATTTATTTAAAGGAAAATGCAAAAGTTGTGTGTCATTTTGGGGTGAAACATGACCAAGGATAAAAGAATGCAGGCACATCCAAAAAACAGACTGACCGTGAAGGAGCTGGAAGTTGGAAAACATTACTCTCTATTCAAAACCCGTTTATTGGAATTTTCTAACTGTGCATTTCCATTTATTTGCATGGCATAATATGACCGGAGCAAGTTCTTGAAAGGATTGAGAATGTGAGATTCACCCAAATAAAATGACAATGAGAGAACGAGACATTAGCAAAACATATTTGAGAATTATAGAAACACTTCCACAATAAACAAAACAGAAAATTGGGAAAACGAGTAAAACAGTAAAAAAAAAAAAAAAAAAAAAAAGCCTAAGCAAGTGCATGTTACACGCAAGTCTCTCTTTAACCTTCACTGAGTATGGTCCTGATGAGTCAATGACAGCACCATAATTACCCATAGTACTGTGCAAGCAAAACACAGCCCAACAGTGCGGCCCACTGAGCTCTCTTTCTCATTTAGCACCAATGACACTATGGCTGTCTATCCTGCGTCTCAGAGGAGCAGGACAGCCCTCTTCAGTTATTTCATGTCCCCAAACAGAACCTGCGCCTCCTCCTGATCATTACTGTACAGACATCAGCCAAGCAGCACTCAGTTAATAGTCAATAAGTGTCAAAGTTACCACTTTTAATGAGGTCAGCTGGGTTTATTTTAAACACACACTCACACACACACACACATGCACACACACACACATATATGTGTGTATGTATGTGTATATTTGTAGCACACAGCATCAATGTAAAGACATCTATTCAGATTCAGCAAACTTTTGGCCCTGGGGTGTGCAATAATTTCTGGTATAATTTCACCTTTGACTCTGGTATCTCATCTGAGACAAACAAACAAACAATAAAACCTCTTTTAAGCAACACACCAATCAGTGGTGGAGAAGTACGGCGCGGCCCTCCATCAGAAGTAAAAGAAAGACAGGTGACTGAAGGTAAGGAATTTGCTCTTTCATTTTGATATAGCACAGAGACTTTGACATTTCAATTTGTCCCTTTTCAGCTAAAGAGTCGGTGTTAATAAGCCAAACAGTGGTCGTCTCTGATATACGCCAGGCCACGGTCAATTTATCCCAAATTCCAGTCATGGGCAATGCTCTTATATTTTCTTTGCTTTTGTGTGTGTGCCATGACGTTCATAAATGTAATCTCATAATGAGCTATGGGTCTGCATGCAGCACCGATTCAGTAATAAGCCATAAATCATTCCAGCCAGTTATGACACTCCATAAAGGATTAGAAACACATAACGGCAAAAGCTTACATGAGCATAAATCCTTGTAGCCCTTGTGTGCTCCTGTTACTTCAATAGGAGAAGGTGGAGAGGGTCGAAACCCTTCACATCTGCACATCTATAGTTTAAACTGATAAGGACACTGATACACTGCTGCATTTATCTGGGTTTACACAGGGGTCTCTCGAGTGCTGGAAAGTGTCCCATTGGGCTGTTTGGATGTAGGTGTGGGGGCAATTACATCCGCTACCCCTTTGGGCCTCTTTCATTTACTGCAAGACTGGCTCCTTTAATACGGTGCAGCTGGAAATCGACGGGTGAGGGCCTCTCTCAGTCTGTGTGCTTTTGTGAAATGTCTTTAAATAATCAGACCACCAATAAACCCATATCATGAGGAAAATTACACCATTGCTAGATTAAAGGGAGTTTTTTCTCCTTCCCCGGTACTTCTAATATTGTAATTAGAATGCTTAATTTCAGTTATGGATCTATCTGAGTGGTTTTGTAATTGAAAAAGCACAAATTGCCCACAATGCACCCAGCTCTTTTAAAGGAGTGCACACACATAGGTGCTACATTAAGTGCATTAATATAAGGCCCCAAACGTGCTCTCTGCAACAGAGATGCGGATGCTTGAATATATTGAATTTCTGTTTTTTTTTTTTTTTTTGTAGACAAACTTTGTAGACTACTCTTGTTCCCTTTACAAAAAAAAAAAAAAAAAAAAAGTCGTAATTGAAACTGTACATCAACAATTTTAGTATTTATTTATTTATTTTTTTACAAATGAATGAAACTTTTATGAATTTTGAAGCCTAAATACAATCACAGGTAAAAGCTATACCTAAGAAAAAATATCTTTATCTTAAATCTGCAAGCTGGGAAGTTAAAGTTTTAAAGAGTAGTTTACAGTGTGAGTATGAACAAAACAAGGCAGCAAAAGTGAACTAATAAGTAGATTAGTTTTCCGGTTCAGTGTCCCTGACATTAGCAACCACCTTTTTCAAGCACCATAAAAACTTAAACACACACACACACATGCACAAACACGCACACACACGGTGTATTTTATTTTAAAACATGAAAATATATTGAGCTTGTGTTAACCATAGACCTAATTTCAGGCATTGCATATGATGTCATTTTAATAGCTAGTTATAAACTATTGTCAGTTTACTTAAATTTTATTAATTTAATTGATAAAATAGTTTTTCATAGCTTTTCCATGACAATGGAAGACTGCCTAAATGTAGAAGACGACATCTAGCTAATACCCACTATATCACCCTCTCACATTGAAATGAAAATGTCTGGGTTCATGTACTTGTGTACAGTAAGAGTTGGACAATGTTTTTTCTGGATCAGACACACATGGCCTGGAACCAAACATCCCTGAAAATATTTGATCATCTTTGTTAAAAACATGACAATTTCTTGCTCTCTACTTTGCATTTTTTATCTTATTGGCAGTGTTTGTCTCAACATGCATCCATGGACCAAATTCACTGGCTGAGAGAGCTGTCAGTCAATCAATATTATGTTTTCCACTCCCTTCTTACACGTGCTGCCCGTACGGATTAAGCAAGATATGAAAAACAACCCCAAGATTACACAATTAAGTTTCCCATGCACAGTTTGCGCCTCAGCTTCGTGTCTGCATATCTAATTTGGCTTTGGCTACCGAGTGCTAGTTAAGAGCCTGAGGGAGAGAGAGGCTGAGGGAAGACGAGAGAAGGAAGATATTGAGATTTAAAGATAGAGTAAGTGAGTAAGAAAAGGGCAGATGGAAAACACCCCAGGCTTAGAAGAGAGAAATAGAATTAGCGATATATGTCGAGAGAAGGCTGTGAGAAGCTAGAGGAGTGGAGAAATGAGAACCAGGGAGGAAGTCTTACGGGGAAGAGAATCCCGACTTCCCTGGAAGAGGTTAAAAGCAGGCAGTCGTCGGCCCTCATCAGTCATTCTCCTGAATGGGATTTGAGGACAATAAACCTGTAGCACCTGGACGAATGGAGACGGAGTGCGCTGTCAGCAGTGTACGATTTATGGTGCCCAATTCCGCTGATCTCCCGCACAGAAACTCGGACTGATAAACAGTGATTAATCACCTTTACATCCGATTTCAGCGCCGACCCTCCCCCAACAATGTACATTAAATGCAGTCATAATTATTTCACATGAAAGCTTCTCTCTTTTTAGAATGGTAGGAGGTAAACGAGGGGCAACATGTGGGAGTCCGTTTTGGCCATTCCGTGAGGATCCTAATTTAGTAAGCAAAATCTTATTTCCATTTTGTCGCCTCTCCACCGGTTGCCCTCTGGGGAACAGTGGAGGCATACGGTGTCATTTAGGCTTGGCGAACTTTAAAGGCATGTTAAAACGACTTGAAAAATTAGCATCCAATAAATCAAGTGATGCCAGTTCCCTGAGCCAAGCTGCCGAAGTGCCGGACCATGGTAAATCTGATTTGATGGGATGTTTTGATAAGTTGTATGTTCACTTGGGAGGCATGGAGGTTATTTGTTGCGATTAGAAAAGGAATCACATGCATATTTCAGAGCATACTTAGAGGTGAAAACATGTATAAACATCACCGGATTGCTAGGCATCTTTGCATTTTTACACACACTACATATGCATATTGTGCACATTTGATCGTAAGGTTTCATGTAACGACTGTGTTGGATTGTGCATTTATGCATGCCAGAACCAAGGAAGGGAGGAAGGAAAGGGAGGAAGGAAAGGGAGGGGAAAAGTCAGATAAAAATGATAAATGACTGCTTTCTGTCACCAATGGTTATTTAGAGTTTTGCTGTAAAGCTGTCCTGAAATGAACAGATTTTAGCCTAATGAGCAAAATGGCAGGCCGTTAAAGAGCTGCTATGTGCTCAGCACTTCTTCCAAATGAAATACTGTAATACCATTTCCCCCTCATTAGGATGCAAAGGTCTCAAAGTACTCACAGCAAAGAAATCAAAGACCGAGAGGGCAAACAACAACAAGTCAGTCAATCAAAGACGGTTCCTAATCTGCGGTTCAGAAAACAGTCTGAACCACTGTTTTATCTCAGTGGGAAATTATGGCCTGGCTGATTATCGCATTGCAAATGCTCTGTGCAGGATGGGAGAACTGGGCCGTGACTTCAAATAATTTCTTAAGTGTCTCTCTGAAGCGCCTGTGTCTGAATTTGATCCAGAAATCAAAGTATGTATCCGAGCGAAGCCCTGTGACCACAACACTCAAATGCAGTTTACCTGCATAAAATTCAGGACCATAGACAGCTCCCACCACTGGATTCAGCTTCCAGCCTGTAGAGGAATACACACGGGAAGAGAGAATTAGCTGCGAATGCTTATCGCCTTGACCTGTGGAGTGTTTGTTTCTCGATCTTTCGCCGATTAATTCAAGGGACTGGCCGGAATTTTAAAAATAAACAGCAGAGATTTGGAGAAAAGAACAAAAGAAAAGGGGAGGAGGAAGAGGAGGAGATGTGATATGGTGGGGAAATATAAGACGACATTAAGTTGTAGGAGTTAGGGGGCAGCAATATCAGGGGTATTCGGAAGAGTGCGAGCGATATAGGATGCGAAAGGGAGAGGGAGAATGAGAGACAGAGAGCAAGAGAGTAGTGAGTGCTGTCCGGTGTGCTGTCAGTGATAGATGTGGGCTGTAAAATAGCCTCCTCTCACTCCCCATTGGCTGTGACTGAAGTAGAACTGTGGGGTCTACACTGCTGCTGATATATTTGATTCTTTCATTCCCCTCTCTTTCTGTCTCTCCATTGCAGTCTGAGGGAATGAGCATCAGCGGAAGAGCTCAGGACCCCACCAAGACCCCTGCGCTGAATGAGCCACCGCTCTACCCTGATCCCTATCAGCTAAGCTTCCCCCCGGAGCTACCGAAAAGCATTAGAGGGCTGTAAAGTAAGAGATCACTCTTTACATTAAGCCGCTTTTTAGAGGGAAATAAAATTGACATTACGTCATTCATATTATACTTGATGAGAGCTTAAAAGAGCAGCCCTAAAAAGAATCTGGGAAAATTAAACTGCATTAGATAATAAAACATCAAAACAAGTGAGATTTCCTTTAAAGAACTAAAACTTTTCACAGATGTTTTTTTTTGTATTATTATAAAAAAAAAAGAATACAAATAATAATTATATATAATTATTTATACAAATAATACATAATTTGGTTTTAAATGAGTAATTATAATTAATTCTATAGAATAATAAATCCGAAACCAGCAGGATTAATTTAAAATAGCCCAAATTAATCAAATAAATAATTTAACAAACTAAAATAGGAGTAGGAAAAAATATATATAATTATAATTTTATATAATTATTTATAAAAATTATATAGAAATTGGTTTTAAATTATTTAAATATTAGAAATAATGTTAGAGTTAGGACTAAGTTTTTATTATTATTATTAATATTATTATTTAATAGTTTCTAATGAATCTAATGTAATTTATTCATACATTTTAAGTATAAATTTGGGGACATTTAGTGCCACTGAATGTTTTTACAATAAAAAACAAAAGCTCTTACCGTTTGTATATGGGTTGGCCACTTTTTTGTTTGTCATTACTCGTGCTGTTGCATTATTTACCTGTGAAGGAAAAAGTAGATTTGAGAAACAAAACACAAAGAATACAGGCACATATGCCACAGACATGAAAGTGACATAAAGCTGGTTCATGCTTCTCCATAAAGTATAAAGAAAACAACATTCACATGCTCTAATTATCAGTTGAAAAATTATGAGACGCTAAAAATGAAAGTGATCCATCAAGCTCTGATCTTCTGTTTTCTTGCTGGATGTAGCCTAATCCAGGCTGTTTGTAGAGGAGCTTGATGATGACATCTGGTTCAACATGCAATGAAACAGAGCAACTCTGGAAATGGGCTTTAATGAAACCCAGAGTATATTGGAATTCCCCACTAGCCAAGCTGAGGGAACTTCCTTGAGGCGTTCTCCGCAATTTAATCTGCCACATTGTCTAGACAGTTCTACATATTCCCAGACAATACAACCCTGAGGTGGCGGCTTCATGAGCTCTAAATTTAACCTCAGGAAGGAGGAGCAACACTGTACAAGCTCCTCTGGTTACATGTAACACCAAAAAAAAAAAGAAAAAAGAAAAAAAAGAATGAAATTGTAATGCTTAATATGGCGGCTGGTTGATTTGCACTTATTTGCACATGCATGTTAGCTGAACCAGCCTGAAAAAATAGATATATTTTTATTGGTGATTTTATTATATCATTAACATATAATCTTCACCGAGCACTTGCCCTTCCCCTTTTCCAAGTAAATAGAAGCTGCACTTGGATTCCTGCTGCCTATACAGAAAATAGCTGCTTGGGGATGTTACCAAGATGGCTGCCTAGAAAACTAACTTGCCTTAAAGGGACTTTAGTAACACACAGCGAGACCAAGCAGCTTGTTGGGAGGCGTCAAAGGAATTTCAACATGGCCGCGGGCAACAGAAGCCATGTTAGTATTTCACCCTCATGTTAATTAGCGTTAATAGCTTTCCGTTCCACATGGCCCATGGAGGTCATTTAGCTTGAGGAAACAACTGGCCTCGGCTCTCCCTTGATATATAGGTTTAGGTATTGTTTGTGCATTACATGAATTATCTTAATTGTCCTATAGAAAATCTTAAAAGCCTTGTGGAAAGAGGGGGAAAAAAGAGAGAGAGAAAAAGAGACTGTGTCCTCAAGTAAGACATGTGAAAGAAGAAATAAACTGTTTGGGATAAACAAGTGGGATTTAAAGTCACGTTGACAGGCCTTTGATATCCTGAGATGAAAATAAAATGTATATTTTTAGAGAAACAGCATCGTTTAAAACACACTGTAAATGATGATAAAAAGTTCAAAAGCTTCTTACAGTTGCACATACACATCAAAGCAAAAAGGCATAAATCCGATGGCATGCACATCTAACACCTGCATACAATAATTATCACGTACGTCAGAAGTCATTTTTATCCACAAAGCCAAAAAGACACATGAAACATGCGGCATGCAAACAGCAAGTGAGCGTTTGGGATGCAACGCGGTGAAATGAGACAAATGAGGTGCAAGCACATTCCATCAAACCGACAGCGCTTATGTTCTCATGAGATGGGGATGGTGGGGTATTGGTAGTTAGATCAGGAAAGCACCTCAATTTTGCGTCCCTCTACGATTGTACCGTTTAATTTCTCCCGTGCACGGTCTGCGTCTGCGCTTGTTTCAAAAGTTACAAAGCCAAAACCCTGAGATGATGTGAACATAGAGGATTCCCAATAAAGGATGAAGGGGGGGTGGGGGGGGGTTGAAGATATTTGAATGGTTGACAAATAAAGTGAGTGTGAAAGGAAGAAAGAGGAAGAAAGAGAAAGAGGTCACAGTCAGCAGGGTTGCAACTTCTATTAGTATTCTATCTATTAGTAAGAGGTGATATTAGGAATATAGGGTAGGGCTACACGACAATTGTCACAATTGATTTGCTCAAAAATAAAATGTTGTTTATTAAACACATTTTTTTATGTTTTATTCTATTATGATTATTATTATTTTTTTTACAATTCATCAGAATTAATGCACTTTCACAAAAGCACAAATCAAGAGAATATCAACACGCATGGTTTGCTTGCAAAAATATGTGTGAAAAACTTCTTATGAAAAACACTTATTTGAGCAGAATATCTCAAAAGAGATCACCAAACTCTAAATAATTTTTTTTTTTGCCTGTGTTTTCATCTCATCAGCGCTTTTTCAGTAATCTCACATGGTTGAAACCACTGGTCAGAAAATATATTGATTTGCGAAAAAAAAAAAAAAATCTTACTGAGGGATTTAAACTCATGAAGTCTGGCAACCACAACCATTGAAGCTTTTAGAGCAAGATGACGCAAGTGCAAAATTAACATGAAACATTCTCAGGGTTTAAAAAAAATGGCTGCCAATTATTCCAGATGAATATGGTTAACGAATCATTTAAAAACAGAAATCACGATCCCGGTTAAAATACGATTTATCGTGCAGCCCTACTTTAGGGTGAGAACTACAAGAAAAGAGACACAGCAATCGAGTATTATATTCAGCAGTGACAAATTCTGCATATTTTAATATTGAAACATTGGCATGCATGGATATGTACATTAGTGCATCTCGTATCTATCTTGCCAAGAACATCAGTAAGCATAAAACTCATTTTCTTTAAATTACAGACATTGCCCTTGTCTTTAAATTATATAAACTAATGAAAGGAATGTTTCCAAAGCCATATAGAAGCTTAGAGGTTTAATGCACACAATCCTGCGCTCTAGCTTGGAAGTGCCTGCTCTATCCCAGCACCCCCACCTCTGCTGTCAGCTGTGAGTTATGACCAACTGCAACCCAAACGCCATATCCGGAACAGCTATTAAGTATGCACAGCAAACAAGAGCGTAGAACAAGCCCTGGTCTTTTAGTTCATATACACTTTGCAAGTGTGGCCTGGTAATTGCTTTGGGCGGCGTGTCAGTATGATATGCATACATGGACACTCCATTCCTTGTGTCTGGCATGAATAAAGATCAGCCCATGAGTCCATGGTCCACAAGCAAACAGAAAAATCAAAAAGGAATGGACAGCAAAATTAATCCTTTTGACATTTTGTGCTGCCGTGTTCAAAATAGAGCTTGTAGTTTTTCCCTTTTATCACATATTTAATTAGCTTACACAGCTAGAATGGTTAGCCACTGTCTAACACAAACATACAGTACTTGTTCTGTTCTAATACCTGAAGTGAGCTGCCTACAAAGACAGTATAGTAAGGGATCATAGGTGCAGATGATGTTCAAAAAGTTATGCAACATAATTATGATTCTTGCTAAGATACCTTGTTTTTGGACAAATTTTAAGTCAGCATATCAATAGATTTTATATAAATGTAAATATGTGTAAATAATGAAATGCATTAATAAACAAATATAAAACCCCTGCACATGTCTATATACTGTACAGTATAATTATGCAGAACCTGATTTTACCAAGTGAGACATGTTCCTGGGACAACATCGTTGTTGACCCTGGAACAACATTGTGATTAACCAATCAGATTTGAAGAACCAGTTTATAGATTTTGTGAAGTTTACGCTTAAAATCAGTGTTTGGTGCTTGTACATCAGTGTCATTCATCTATCATATCCTCTGATTTTAGGGATTACTCATGGTTAAGGTTAGGTTTAGGTGTAGGGATATGGTTAAGAATATATTTTTGGAGTAAAATGTTGTTCCAGGGTCAACAAAATATGTTGACCTAGGAACACATCGAACTTGGCAAAATCAGGACGTGCGTATAATTATATAAATGCAGTGTTTATTCCAAATATTTTAATATATATATATATATATATATATATATATATATATATATATATATATATAATATATTTTATTAGAAAAAGCATGTTCTTAAAACATTATACAATTATAATTAATTTAAAGATAATATATTATATTATTTTGAATACTTTTGAGCATTCTATTTTGCAAAACTTTATATTATATATTAAAATGATATATACAAAAATATATTTCTACTCATATTTACAATAATATTCAATTTATATATATACTTTATAGGTACTTTAGTGTATTTAACAGTTAATTATATTCCCCAACAATTTGAATGTGCAATGTGATTTTATGCATATTATCATATCAAAGTGTTATCTATGGAATCCATTGTGAATCAAGCCTCCCTATGTAGGCAGCTCACTAGATTTTGAAACAGAGCCACTGCCTAGGAATTCAAAAGGCCAGTAGGAAACAGGTTATTTGTGAACAATTGGCTAATGTGTGCTGCTTAGGTTGAGTACTCTGTGACGGTTTGTACCAGCAGATTTAACCCTATGAATCACCTAGGAGGAGGTGAGAGAAGTTCTCCTCAGCAAAATGTCACCGTCCTTTGAGACCAGCAGCGCTGTATGGAAGTATGGCTATATATAACCCTTTTTATAGCGCAAGGCTAGAGACTTACACTGCTGAATCTTATTTCAGTGGGACAGCTCTAAAAGCATAATCACTGAGTGTTGGTCAGACGTTCACTTCTCTGAATTATATAACTGGTTCTCAGCTGAAACCACTCAGTTGTCTCTTGGCGTAGCTACCTTTCCAAAACGTGTCTTGTCTCAGTATGAGCGAGTGTGAGAGTGTGGCGTTTGAGTCACTTTGCGGCTGCTGTGTAAGAGCTGTAATTATTCGCCTCATGAAGGGAAGAGGAGACCTGTGGGGAGGAAGAAGTATGAAGTGACAAAGAACTGACTTACCTTAGAGCCCCGCTCGTTAAAAATAATTTCCACATCCAAAATTTTCCCAAATTGCTGTGGAGAGAAAAGGGAAGGAAAAAAAGAAAAAGGAGAGACAGGGGAAAGAAAGAAAGACGGAGAGGGAGAGAGAAGGAGTAATTAGAACTCATCTATTCTGTAGTTGGTCAGGACACTTGGGCACTTGATTGCACAGGGAGCTAAAATAGTAAACCCACTGCTTTGACTATGAACACACGAGACAAACCTTCACACATCTCCTTTGCCATGACAGAAATAATACTGATGATCACAACTCATCAATAATGGGTTACTTTAAAAGTAATGCATTAAAACATTACTCAGTAAAAAACAGAACTACTTGTTTTGTCCCTCACTATGAAAAAATTTACTATTAAGTTACTTTTGTTACTGTTTCCTCACCGTTAACTAAATGAACTTATTTTTTGGGAGAGAATTCTAATTTAACATTTAGCGCTGCAAAGTATACTACTGTACATTTTTATGATTTAGTTCTACAGTAATATATTAAGATAGATTATTTAATAGTCATTCAAAACACTCATCCATTCAGGAGCAAAACAAAGTGACTGTTGTTTGAGCGCATCAATAAATCACTCTTGTATTAGATTTATTCAAAACACTGATTAATTTGGGAATGAAAGTGTCTGAAATTGCATACTCTCTGAGTAGGTATACTTTTGAACATGTAACTACTTTGCTGCTGTAAAAAATTATATATTTTTATAGTATGAATGTAATCCATCCATACTACATGTGCTTATTATTAGTAAAGAAATATGAATATTCAGATGCAACCACTGTCTTTAAGAGTGAGTACATGAATCATGAACTTTTTTTCATTCTGTTTTTCTTCCTATGGCAAAAACAGTATGGGTGAGTTGTTCTGAAATCAGCATTTTTTGACTCAATTCACTCATTTGACAAAATAGTGGCTGTCATTATGATGATTTAATGTGATTTTAATGTTATTTATGCGAGTCAGCTGAACTGATCAAAAACACTGATTCACTCAGGAAGGAAACATGACTCAAAACATTAATTCGTTCAAAACATTAATCATCCACTCAGCTGATTCAGTCAACAAGACTATTTTAAGAAAATGTTACATTTGCATGACACACAAAATCGACAAATGCATTTTATATATTTCAAAAAGTAACTCAGATCCTATGATGTAAATTTAATTGAGGATTTTTATTTGTAGTTGGCTAACCAGTTGTTCTACTGTACATGAAGCACTCGGCTGGGTCAGGAATGAGCAGGACATACTGCTGATGGGAGCAAACTTCAAAGATCACAGCAGCACCCTGCTGTGTATGCACCAGTGCTCTTAATGACACGATATGGCTTGTTATTTTCTCTGGTGTTTTTGACCGATAAAAGCTGGCCGAAGACACCGGAGAGGGTATTTCTGGCTTGACTTAACACCAAATGCCCAACTCAATTAAAAAAGGATAATTGGATATAGAGCAGCCGTCATCACAGATGATAAACCATATATTTGTTTATTATCTCAGTGATGAATACCATCCTCGTAATTACCTGTCACTTTCGGCTATTATTTTCCAGCTATTTGCGCTTTGTTCTGTGGTTTTATCTGATTGTCATTCTCACGGCCCTCTGAAACGCCCAATCTCTCATTTTTATTCTCTAATCAGCATTAGCCATGAGGCATTGACCACTCCCTCCCAAATACGGCTTTGTCTAGAATCTTCTTTCAGAAGCATATGGATTTGCAGCCTGGCTGCCCTTTGAGGTAAGAAGCCTAAACTTCCATGGCCTTTGACTGAATATCCCTCATACCTGTTGCCAATAGGTGAACCCTAAAGAAACTGCGGCCTGATTAGAGGTGATAAACACTACTCTCGCTGCACGAAACACACGTTAACCTCGCCTTATGCTAATCAGGATCCTGGTTAGGGAGCTCCACAACGAGACCTTGAATCAAGCAGGTTTATTTCAGTAAATACATAAACATGCCAGTGCATGCCAACGCAAGGTCACCGCTGCTCTAGCCGAAGGAGAGGACAGCTTCTTAAAGAAGTAATTTGGAACAGGCCTTAATAATTGGTTAGATGGAAGTAGGAGGCTCCAGGGTGCACCACTACAAATGTGCCAGTAAGCATGACTGTTCATATGAAAACATAGGACAGCAATTAGAGCAAGTGACAAATGTGATAAAGGTTCTGTTTGCATTTCTCTCTTCCACTTTGCTGGTTGCTGGAGAGGAGTGACGACTGGCCCCGAGCTCCCCGGTGGGTTAACAGTGCTTAAGCGTTCCATTTAACATGGCCAGCTTTGGAGATCATTACGGAATGCAGTGGAATGAAAGCAAAACCTTAAGTTCCCCTAATGGGAGGAATGAAAGCAGGTTTTAATTGCTGTCCAAAATGGCTGTATTTTTTCATTAAAACTAATTACCCTGTCAAGCAGGCCGCATCGGCTTCATTTCAGCACAACAGGGGAGAAATGGGCCTTCCAGGCACCTACGGCTCAGTGGGATTGATCGAAGGCCCGGGTCACTAATAAGGTTAAGAAGAGCCGCCTTTCATCCGCCCAACCATGGGGAGAACCCGAGGCAGACTGAACATGTTCATGTTTGTGATGAGGAGGAGGCTGAGCGCTCTGCTCTGATCTCACGAAGGAAAAAAAGTGATGCCTCACAGCTCATTTTGGCCGGCTGTTGCTTGATCTACCGAGCTTGTTTTTTTCCGGCGCAATTCATACTCCACAGCCAAACCCAAACAGCTGCTACTTGACACGATTCCCTCCATTTGTTCAAATTAAGATGCTTTTTTTCCCCCTCCCCTCAGAGCCAAAATCAAAAGCCCGCATTAGCATCTCAGCGTGAACCTGTTCACGACCACAGTCAATTCGCGCTAAACAAAGTCTGCGGGCACTAATGGTTTTAACCCACCCTAATGGGCTTATGGTATTTCTGAAATATTTCCCAGGGTAGTCATCCCTAGGAAAACCTCCCCATCCTCGCCATTGCCTTGCAGCAGAGAGTTTTAATAAGAGTGTAGGCCTACATCAAATTGTGATCAATGGGAGATCACAGTGCGAGACTGCTGGTGGTCCACACACTTGATAGGTTGGGAAAACACTTCATGAGAGTCATTTGAAGCGCGCCAGCGTTGCTGTGAAAATGGAGGGAGAGTAGTTAAAAAAGCAAGCCAGGAGTGTGACATCAAGACAGTTTTGTTTGGAATTCAAGCAGGTATCATTATAAACCCATTAGAAAACCATATGGGTCTTCTGCTCTTGTTTGAGATTCTAGGTAAATCTGTGCATTCTCTTGGGTGATCAATATTTTAGAAAATTCAAACCTCTAAGGGAAATACCAAGGGGAACAACAGTCGATTAATTCAGAATAACAAGGTACCTGTTTTAATCTAACACTAACTTCCCCAGAGCTGGGGGCCATTTTTATTGCTAGTATATACATATGCTTCATGCACTGAAGTGTAGGATCGTTCAATTCAATGCATGGGGAGTATTATGGGAGGAATCAGATTTGCAAGCACAATTTTGCATCCTCTGTGTGGAATCGCCATGGTGGTGCTTTAAAAACAATTTCATATACTAGCATTAAATCCACATACTCATCTATATAATTGCTTTGGATGTCTTTTTCTAATTATAAAATGATGCTCAAATAAGGGTGGGTAATGGAGCTTTTTAATCATTGCTCTTTGTTTGACTGCAGACCAAGCCAGCTTACTAGAAAGAGGAAAAAGACTCGTAAAAATGCAGTGCTCATACTCAGCTATTCTAAATTGAATCTCCATCCCGCTAAATTGAGAATTTAGAAATGGTTTCGAATGCTGCCTTGAAATAAAAGTGAGTGTATTGAGTGTCTGTTTATCTACAATAATTAAAAGACTTAAGATTGAAAGATACAAGATTGAAAGTAAAAAAAAAAAAATGTACCTCCGTCTTGAGATTGTCTATGAAACAACGGGCTCACAATTAAATCTCAAACATTTTGTGCTATTAAAGTTATGTTAAAACAGGTACCTTTAATCCTGACATATTTTCTTTATTATATCTACATAAGATATTTATTTGACCAAAAATAGTCTAATGTTTAAAAGATTTTGTGGTAGCCAGTAAACCCCTCGAGTAAGTGCTTAAGGAGTCTGAAACCATCAGAAGATGGAAATCTTCTCCCCATGTGCTTCAGTCACTGTTCTCAGACTTGCCTTTTCTTACATTTTTGGGGGATTTTAAAGGTGCGCAGTGCTTGTCCATCGCATCTTCTTCCACTAGCCTATCTATGGCACAGGATAATTGCACCCCTGGGTCCCTGGGAGACTTCACAGCAAGTTTCAGCATTCTCCTCAGACAAACATACACACACTTGGTCACGTATGTGCCTGTTTTCGCATCGGAGCTGTCAGCCAGCACAAACCTAACGAGTATAAACTTATAGTTTTTAACCACAGTGAGGAGTGCTATTAATTACGTTTCTACTGGTGGGACCATTGTGTGGCTCTCTGTGCATCACATCAATGCTGGGCAGAATGGGAGAGGAGCAGAGAGGAGAGGACAGCCTCTCTTAGAGAGAACAAAGAGCGTGAGGAACAGATGTTCTCAAGACTCAGCAGCCAGGCTGTACCCAGAGTCCTCCACCAGTTTAAGTGTTACTGTTTGCTATACAGTGTCCTAAGTAAACACAGACTCCAGTTTTTAACAAGCTGGGACCAACAATGTTTTTTTTTTCTCCTCCTTAGGTTGCCTGTAGCCTCCAATAACAAGCTGCCAGTGTTTAATGCCACTCCCTTGCTGGATTTTTATTCTAGCCGAGAGTACTGACATCTAAACACAGTAGTTACGGATAAAATGCTAAATAATGATCAACCATTACTGAGCCTGATGCTGCTTTCAGTATAAGAATACTTTTTTGATTGAATACCCTTGATTTAAAGAAAAACAGGTCCCACTTTATATTAGGTGGCCTTAACTAAATTAAATTAAATTAAATTAATGCATTTAGCAGACGCTTTTATCCAAAGCAACTTACAGTGCATTCAGGCTATCAATTTTTACATACAGTATCATGTGTTCCCGGGGAATCGAGCCCCCAACCTTGCGCTTGCTTGCTTGCTAGCGCAGTGCTCTACCAGTTGAGCTACAGGAACACATATGTTCACATATTAACTACTATGTACTTACATAAAAAAACAAGTACAATTGTGTTCATATTGTATTGTAAAACACTTTTGCTGCTATTGAGGTGGGATAGGGGTAAGGTTAGGGAGAGGGTTGGAGGTATGGGTAAGTTTATGGGTGGGTTAAGGTGTAAAGTATGGGTCAACAGTGTCATTATAAATGTAATTACAGAAATTAAATACAGATGTAATAACATGTAGTTTTTTTTAAAATATAAGTACAATGTAAAAACATGTATGTACACAATAAGTACATTGTACTAAATTATTAATTAAAATGTAAGTACATAGTAGTTAAGGCCACTTAATATAAAGTGGGTCCGAAAAACATTTTATTTTACTGATTCCTTGTCACAAACTAAATATACAAACTAAAACTAACATAATGCAGTTTGTCATGAACTTTCTAGGTTTGGAGGGATAAAAAAAAAAAATTTGAAAAATTTGAAAATACTTTGGTTAGGTTCAAATATTTGGGCTACACATTGACTATAGAAGTTTAGTGTCTAAAATTTAGATCTCATTAATTACATAATATGCCAATTAAGGAATCAAATTGATCACATTAACTGCATTAATTTGGGGTGAGACTCACCCCAAACATTTGCCGGAGGTCTGGGTCTCGGAAGCGGAAGGGAATGTTGGAGACGTGTAACCGTTTGGGCTGCTGCTTCTCTGAAGAGTCTAAGAGCTGGAGCTGAAGCTGCTGAGAGCCGTCTGTCTGCGCCACATTGTCCGCTTGCTGAAAGACACACAAGCACAGCCCTGTTAGTTCCTACCTCAAATGTCGTCAGAGCCTGAAAACAGTGCAGAGGGCAATGGTTACGGGAGGGTGAGTGGGTGGGTGAGCAGGGAGAGATCAGGGCATGCTGGTGGCATATTACAAATTCCCTCTACTCTTCCAACACTTGTATGTGGCGGTGAAGATTAAGGAAGCTGTCAGGAAGTGTGGATACACATTTAAAGGAAAAAAAAAAACCTCTGACATGGGGAGACCAGAGAATGCATTTATTGAGTAGCGGTCTATAAAGACCTGAGGGAGAACAGGAGAGGGAGAGAGAAAGTAAGTGTAAAGATGGTGTGCTCATCTGTCCGTCATGTGGAGGAGGAAATGGTAGTGACACAGCTGTGCTCAAGGATGGACTGCTATCTGTGACACACATTCATCTCTCACCTCACAAGCCCTGATGCCACAACCTTCATCACATTCTCACTAATTCTCTCGCTGTTCTATGAGTTTCACAAGACCTCATCAGAACAGACTCCGAACAGACGGCAGACAGCCAATATTAATTGTTAAACATTATAGCTAGTTTCCAAGATCAGATCAAATTTGTAGTTGCTTGATTGTTTGCTTTTCAATTTTTTTTTTATCTGCATCTTTGAATTAGAAGAGAAGTTATAGACTGTAAATTCAATCATATCAAATATTCTGAAAAAGCACAGTGAGCGCAGCCCCGGAGCGCCAGCCCTTCATGTACTGTACATAATGAATTAGAAGAACATGGGAGCACAGATGAAGAGATGATGTCAGCTAAACTTCCCCCGGCTTAGCAGGATCAATAAGAAAGAAGTGCTGAAGGCAGCTACATTTGGCTGGGCCTATAGACAGATGTATACTAGAGCAGACTCGTGCTGTAGAGAGAGAGAGACAGAATGAGAGAGGAAAGGAAAGAAAGAAAGATGCGGTTGCTAGGGTGTCTCATGGGTTGCTAGGTGGTTTCTCTATGAATTCTCTATGATATTCTCGTAGTTACAAATAGCTTGGGGTACTTCAGTGTAAGACTGGGATATTTTTGCCTATTTTATCCTCTGTAACACTGTATCTACACTGGATGAGAGCGGTGTGATGCAACAAAGATAAGTGATCCTATTCTAAACAGTGATGCGGTCTACACTGGATGTGGTGCGGCGTGAAGTGACACATCAAATCCTGACTGTAAACTGCTGCCTCATTCTATTTATGATGAACTACAAATAGTTTGCAGCAGTCGCTTGGTCGTGTCCAGTGTAGACAGCCTCAAGCACAACGAGACAGAGTCGTGTCCGGTGTAGACACGGTGTAAGGTGAAAAATTGTCTGAAAAATGTCAAGTGCATGAAAAGTAATGCAAAAGTAAATTGGATGATTTGCGGCATCGTTTAAGTCACAAACAGTTAAATATTGTTAAAAAGGACTGGAAGTCAATGTAGTATAAACACAACAAAAGCTGACACACTAGATACAGTATGTTTGCAGACGGCACCACACTCATCGGCCTCATTCAGGATGGCAACGAGTCTGCTTACAGACAAGAGGTTAAAGAGCTGGCTGTCTGGTGCAGTCTTAACAACCTGGAGCTTAACACATCCAAAACTGTGGAGATGATCGTGGACTTCAGGAGAAACCCCCCTGCACTCCCCCCACTCACCATCTTGGACAGCACTGTGACTGCAGTGGAGTCATTTAGGTTCCTGGCCACCACTATCTTTCAGGACCTGAAAAGGGCCATCCACATTGACTCCATTGTTAAAAAGGCCCAGCAGAGGAAGTTCAACCTGCCACAGGAGCTGCTGAAACAATTCTACCCTGCCGTCATTGAATCCGTCCTCTGCACTTCAGTAACTGTCTGGTTCAGCTCAGCTACCAAATCTGACCTCAGAAGACTACAGAAGGTAATCTGGACTGCTGAACGAATCATTGGTACAACCCTCCCCACTCTCCAAGAACTGTACTCACTCAGAGTGAGCAAAAGAGCTTGCAAAATCACTCTGGACCTCTCACGTCCAGCATACTCTCTTCGACGCTACAGAGCTCTGAGGACCAGAACGACCAGACACATGAACAGTTTCTTCCCTAAGGCAATCCATCTCATGAACACTTGACAATAATTGTGGAACACACAACACAATTTATACACCCATACACTTATTTATCTAACACACACATTTAGTGCACACTTAAAATTTGCATATAATTTACCTGTACATACAAAACGGTCTATTGGAATATGCCTGCACATACAATTGTAAATTTGTATATTGTTATTCCTTATTTCCTTTATTTCCCTGTTGCTGTCATTCTGTTACTGCAGAAGCTTCTGTCATGAAAACAAATTCCTCGTATGTGTAAACATACCTGGCAATAAAGCTCATTCTGATTCTGATAGTGAAATGGTTCAGTTTTGGATCTTATCATGGTTTCAAAAGACAGAAAATTGAATATTGAATAGATTTTTCAATTGTTTATTTATTTATTACATTTTTACATTCTAAGCATGCTTGTATTTCATGTACATAGTTAATTGTAATAAGTGGGCTGGACAAATTCCCCCTCATTAGGCACAAAACACACAAGAGACATGAATCATAGAAGATGACAATATATCATGTATTAGGTAATGAAGATATAATGAGATATCTATCACTCCATCCCTTTTTCGCTAACAGCCTGACAGAGGAAAATAGAGGAAAAAGGTGAAGTAAATGCAATTATGTAGACACAAGTAAGAACATAATACCAAATCAAATGCAAAAGATTTGGACCTGCAAGGCATTCATTTTTCACTCATTACATAGAGAAGGTAAGAAATGGCATGATAAAATATCAGCTGAAATTAGATTTTAAAGTTTAACTCACTGAACAAAATCATTATTGCAGAGAACATATGTCTTTACAACGGAAATTACACCAGTAACATGACAGAAGCAACTTTACATTTCTATGGGTCTCAGCGATGTATCTTTTATGTAATTAACAGAAAGATATAATGTATCATGTAAACAAACATCTTTAGATCTTCTGTGCTTATCTAATATTTATTCAAGCAACATTAATGAAAGAAAAATGGTAATTTGAACTGTACAGTAGATACAACATGATGAGCTCTACCAAAGGCAATTTTTGGGGGAAACAAACATAAACCCAAGGATAAAAATATTTATAATAATGACTCATTGTTTATTTTGTCCATACAATTAAAGTCAATGAGGTCCACTGTTGTTTTGGACCATACAGACTTTCACTTTATAGACAAGAACAATTAAAATATTGTTTAAAATGTGTGCTTTAAAGAAGAAATAAGGTCTACAGTTTTGGACTGCACACATGCAGTAAATGATAACAGAATATTAATTTTTGGGGGAAATATCCCTCATGGGTAAGATCGAAGGTTCTCTCTCTTAAAACGTATATTTACTCTAATTGTATAAAGCACATTTGTGCATAAAAATCCCTTTAGATGATTACACTAATTGTTGTGTATTAATGATACTAAACATACACATGGTCAGTCATCAATAACCAGTCTTATTTGGGAACAATAAAGGTAAGCTTGAACTATTTCTACAGGTTATACTGTATAACAATAGTGAAACCCTATGAACCATTAAATGTCGAGGGTCACCAACTTCTACTTTTTCCATCTGACAACTTCCTCATCTTCTCTAATGCACAGTCTCTCCCAATAGGCTCTCTGTGAGAGGACACCGTGTTTACCAGCACATTGGCACTATCAATCATTGCAGCTATGTAGACAGTCAAGCCCTGTTAAGATAAAGCACACGGGTCAGCTCTGGATCCACACAGCCTGTTGTCCTGCCCCTTGTGTATGCCGCCTGAGGTCTGTGAGCAGCGGAAGCCTGTAGCCCCTGCCTGATGGTGGTAGATGGAAAGCCGAGCAGATGGATGGGCAAGCGGAGGTGCAATTACCCCCTGGTGCCCCCGCTCCCTGGGCTGTACCTCTTCCTGCTCCCTCATCCTCATCCATCACGCCGGTGCCATCGGTCATTCACATGCTCTGTCTGCAGTCGCTCTGGAGAGAGCCGCGCTATCTATCACGTCTAACAGGTGAGCTGTGTGATGGCGTGGACTCACCCATTACTGACCAGCGGAGCGTGGCCTCTGAGAGCCTCCAGTTCCTTGCTCTGCCCAAAGAAGTGCTGAAGCAAAGGATGAGGGCTTTGAATTGCTTACTTTATGAAAACACATATTGACTAGGTCCTCTCAGAGGTACGTCATCATGTAGCCATGTAGCGCAGCGAGTAACGGACAGTGATACAAATGAAGAGAAATCGCAGGGCTTTCATCTTGTAAACTTTGCTTAAAAAGAGGACAATTGTTCCACTGTAAGCGCTTTGTAAAACACACAGTCCTGCTCATTCACTCTCGAACGATATAATCTCTCTGGCTTTATTCGGAGCGCTTCCATGCTCTTGAGCGTGGCCGATTGGAGTGCTCTTCTCTGGAGAAGTTGACACCAGGCCAGGAGAGGGAGAGGAGAGGTAAGTGTTCGAGACTCTGCACTCCAGGTTTGGATCTAATTATCTCATCGTCACCGCTAAGCAGCCATCTACAGGGGGTTCATCTGCGCAATTTGGCTTTTAATTTGTGTTAATTGCATGTTAATTATATTGCAGCTAGCATGGGCTGCATCTGTCTCTTTCAGAGACAAGGTTTCAGAGGGCTTTGCGATTCCAAGTTCCACGGACGAGGTGAAAATTAATTAAAAGTGTTTGCCGTTCGAGGCGGAGGCAAACTCCCTGCTCACTTGGGTTGTCAGGTCATCCTTCGGAGAACATCGTAAGATGTTTAGGAGGAGGATTTGATGTCTTTCTTATAAATGCAGATGGACTATGACCTTCTCTCCAGCACTCCATTTACCAGGATGAAAACGGGGAGGAGCTAAGCAACCTGGGTTAGGGTCCCAGAATGTGGTTCCTGCCCAAAAAGCTATTAGTAAATCCATATGGGAGGATTTTATGGTAAGCTAAGAAAAGCTCCCCAAATGAACCCCAAGTGGGTATATTACACCCTCTAAAGGTTTATGACACCTAATTACCACAACTGAAGTCAGGAATGTTACATAACAATGTTCCATTTGCCAGTGCCTGGGATTAAACATGCCAAATGATTTACTGAATGACAAATGTGGACTATTTATCACTCTGACATACTGTACTCTCTCCAGAACAATTCCAATTCTGATCAGAAATGAAAGAAATTGCTATTATTTTAATTGGATTCGTTAAATAAAAGATAAATAAAAATCTATCTGTTCGTCTGTATTTATCTATCCATATTTTTTATGTTTATTTATACAATAATTAGTTTCATATTAGTTTAATTAAATAATAGAACTAATAGATCTTTAACATTTTGCTTTAGTATAATGGCAGTATAAAAGCCAATTAAATACATTTGTGAAAGTGTCTTTATAATATCACACCTAATATTTCTTTCACACAGTATAAATATGATTTTATACACACAAATGTATTGCTACCCTCATATATACAGTAGATCCCTCAAAAAGAGATTATCAGATTTAATGGCCCATGGAATCAAGTTATAAAAAGCCCTGCCTGTTTTTTTGCTAGACTTCACTCATTCCATACATACGATGCACTTCTGATTTCAATTCCTGTTGTAGAAGAGCAACTTCCCGCACTTCACATTCACCAAGGAATGGAGCAGCCAAGCAGCACCAAGAAATAATTGCCTGAACATTATCATACACGGCCACATTGGACCTCAACTCCCGCAACGTCACAGAAGGCTTGTGTTTGCACACATTCGTGCGTGCCCCTGTTTTAATGTGCGGTTGGGTGGGGAATGAGTCCTGCTAAATTGTTTCTATTGCCGCACTCATTCAGTGTTATCTGCAAATCACTTTCAAAGTGCTCAGCTCAGCACCCCCCCCCCCCCCCCCTTCAGAATGCCCCTACAACCACATAATTGAAACTATCTGATTGGAAAGCTGCCAAGCAGGTAGATTACATCCGATTAGGGCCAAACCAGCGCTTCACTTAAAGGGATTAGCTTGAGCCGCTTTATATTTTTTTTGTTCTTCTCCACTTCTGCCATTCTCCGATCCCATCATCCCTCCCTTTCACAGAGATGCAAATACAAACCTTCACCTGCCATCTAGAAAGACGACACTGGCCTTTCAGTCTTGTGTAAAGCTGTAATTAATTAGACAAGGTAATGTGACTTGCAACAGGTTTAGCGGGTAACGAGTACAGAGGCTTAAAGAGCACTTATACTGTACCTGCAGTATTATTATCAATGGCACAGTAAAAACTACTCAGGGAAGGCAGCCAAGAATAAGTGCAGGAATAAATGGCATTCCCTTAATAACATAACATCACGCTCCTTTGAGTAGTACGGCTGTGTTTAAGCACATTGCAAATCACAGTTTAGACAATCCCACCCAAGGCAATATGACAGTCATAGTGGAAAACTGTTAGAACGTACCCTAAAGAGAGGTAAATAGTATTTTATTGCTGAGTTACAGAGCATCTTTAGTCTGTGGTGTTGTGATGATGTGATCTGATATGTGATCTGATGTGATTACCGTCCACTCTCAGAGGAGTAGTGTTCCTTCTTTGCTAATGATCCTCCGCGGGGAGAGAGAAAAGAGGGAGAAAGGGAGAAAGGAAGAATTTCCCTGCTGGGTTAGGCCAGAGTGACAGTTTAAGTACATCCTCCAATCGAGCTGTAGATTAGCCCAGTCGGAGCTCAGGTGCCTTTACAGGGCCTGTCAGCATCGCTTCTCAGTGATCTGCTGAGCGTGGGATTATAACTACTTCCTCTAAACCACACCACCTCAGAGCTTTACACATATCCCAATCAGAAAGAGAAAAAGATTACATTTCTCATCCGTCATCCCATCCCCCCTCCCCCCACGGCTAGGAAGACCTTGTACTTATTTTTGCACTTCAGAAAAGTTTCATGCTTTTTAATATCTCTTTCCCACCCTTCTCTTATGCCCTTTCACTGGCTGTCTCATTTTACTCCCTTGTTTCCTATGACGTGAATTAGCAAAGGTCTTCACATCGGCATCATAAAATATAATCAAAATGTTAAATATCTTGAAATAAAGTAGCTTGTTACAAGAATAGTAACTATTACTATTAGATACTGTATTTAGCTGCTTACTTAGATACTTAGATTTGTAGACAAAGCTGGGACACATTGGGTCAACATTTCCTACAACATTTCCAGTAACTACAGTGAGTCGCCAAATATCAAATCTCATATTTTACAAGGACCACAGTATAAAGGTCTTGTAAAGTATGCATGTAAAACCCTGAAACCAGCCCTTTATATAACATCTGATAAAATGTAAGTGATAAAATAAAATAACATCTTAGATTCACCCATCTATCCTTCAAGTGTATGTGTTAATCAAAGGTCTATAGGAACCAAGAAAGGATAGCACAAACAGACATGACACAACATACCCAAGGAAGCGTGTCCTCTTAGAGTTTCTTTTATTTCATCATGTGCTTGTCATATGCTCAGATAGAGCACTTGGGCAGCATTCGTTAAGTGGTCCATTGAGACATTTGTGATATTGTTAGCCATGGTGAATGGCTCCATGGGGTTTAAGATATGGAGCCATGTGAATGCCATGGATTAAAGCTTGATAAAATGGAGAGAGAAAGCAGAAGAACTCTTTAAATGGAGAAGGATGATTTTTCTCTCAGCTTCTCTTATTTTGTCCTATGCTTTTATCTTTGCTTGGGCTAGCTTCTTTTCATTCCAAACTCTTCTATTTCCTAGCCCCAATTTCTCTTTATCTCCGTCTGTCTGAAAGTAGAAATGTTATAAATTGGATGTTCTAGTCCGATTCTGACAAAAAAAAGAAAAGAAAAAAAAAGTAAGATGTAAAAAGTATAGTTATTCAAAAATGAATAAAAATGTCCTGTTCATCGGGTACTAATTTAACATTTTGCAACATGCTAATGGTTTATAAAACTGTAATTAACATTTTTTTATATATATAAGCATTTTATATATATATATATATATATATATATATATATATATATATATATATGTATATATATATATATATATATATATATATATATATATATATATATATATATATATATATATATATATATATACACACATACATACATATACATATATATATATATACATATACATACATATATATATTATATATATATATATATATGTGTGTGTGTGTGTATAATTATTATTTTTTGTCTCAGTGGGATTGTTTTTGTGAAATAACAGTTTTTTGTATCAACACCTTACACGAGATAAGACATGTTTACATTGTTATTTTGTCAGTTGTATGACAAAGTAAAATAAATATTTCATGCCTGAATGCTGCATTTGCACTCACTGGTATACTGCTAGTCCCTGTGAGGGACGGCGTGCTGCTGTCAGTGCCAGGTGGCTCGCTGTGCGTCTGTGTGGGTGTGTAGATAGTGAGGGCTGCGGCGTGCTCAGGGACCGGACTGGGCCCCGTGTAGTCCTGCCCAGGGTGGGTGTATTCGGCAGGCAACCCATTCTGAGGTGGAGGGGGAGGATACTGCGCTGGAGCATACGGCTGAGCCATGGCTTCTGGGGGAGCTGGGGCTTCCTGGTTACCCTGGAAAGAGAGGAGGAGGGAGATTTTATCAGTTTAATTCTTACATATCTCATACTAATCCAAGTTTCCAGGCTCTTCAAGGAACAATGCATGCAATGAGACCTGACAAGAGTGATAATCACAAGAGTGCTGTATGCCTGGGTTGTGATAACACATGATAGGAGAGAATGGGACCTAATTCCATGATAATGGCAGAACAACTACTGCACCTAACAAACAATCAGAACCTGAATCATATACCACGATAAGCCTCAGATATTAAAAGCTCTTATAGTGATTAAATCCGAACACTGATATGGATCCCTGTTCCTGCTTCTGAGAGGAATCCGCCCCATACACTTTTTCACATTTAATAATAGGACCAATACATGTTATCAATAAAATATATTATATATTCAAATATTTTTATACAGCAATAGTTCATAGTGGCTGCTGTCTATCTTTCAAACTCAAAAAAAATAAACAAACACCAGCGAAATAGCATAAAAATAGCCCAAATTACTTGTGCCCTGTATCCAACATACACTAGATTGTGTTGAAAATTTGTGCTGATAATTCTGACCTCCAGAACTCCAGAGCCTCTCTGACCGAATCACTTAATCAGTGAGTTGAACCTGAGAATCAGATCTGTGAATGATTTGTTATTTTAAATGGTTTGGATTGATTCTGTTCTCAAGTTCAGCTCACTCAACAAGTTTATCTGCGAATAACAACATTTCTGTGTTCTTTACATAAATCTGTCTTAGTGAATAAGTCACAGGGCTTCTTTTATGGAGGTCTTTGGGACAACTGGGTTGCTATGAACCGTAACTGCATGGAAAGAAATAATACATGAAGAAGATTCATCAAAATGTTGTGTTAAGCAGAAGAAAAAGGTATTAGCAACAAACCTAGGGTGACTAAATGACTGAATTGTAAAATTTGGCTGAAGTGCTCCTTCAAGTGAAGCTGAAGCATAATTTTTCTTTGTCTTATCCAAAAAAAAAAAAAAAAAAAAAGTAGTAGCATCTGAGATGCGTGGGGTCCCTGCTGCTGAATGGCTTTGTCTGGGTCCTATCATATCAGCTCTCAGAGAACATTAGAGGACTGCTTGATCATTACAAGGCAACAAACTTACTTTATAGAGCAGCGCTCGATAGATTTGCAGCCCGAGTGACAGGGTTCTAAATTGCTCTCTTGGCAAGCAGTATGTGCGAGATCAATTAACTGATAAATTTTTGATTATAACCTTTGATTTAAATTACAGGTTTCTAATAGAAGTTGCTGTCTTCCGTTTTCATGGCCTCTCTCATCTTCTCCTTTATATTCACCTCCCTCTGTTTCACTCATTCTGTCTCACTTATGTGCTTTCTCTTGCTCTCTGTCTCCACGCTGGAATTAAATGAGTATCTACCCCCTCATTTAGGTCTCTGTGTGAAGAGGTGTCTTTCTTTCGTTCTGTGTATCAGCATGTAAATGAATGTGCTTTTTCTTTCTTCTCATCCATTTCTCTTCACTGAAGAGGATGCAAATGAGATTCTTTACTCTGTTGCTTTCTCATTCATTTTGAAACACTAAAGAACACGATGTTTTCTAATCTTATCAGCAATCATTAGGATGTGGCGCGCATGATTTTTCTTTCTTTCTCTGACAGGTGTCATCATTTGTGCCGGTGGAGACTGGCTCGGTGACTGTTCGTGGAAGTGTAGCTTAAATGCCCAATGAACAAAGCTGCTTGATGAGCACAGTTCTGTGTCCTGAGTTGATGTATTTCCTGTTCAGACAGGAAGTATGGGCAGGACATGTAGAAGGGATTTTAACTTTTTCAGAAAGTCATTAAAAAATTATTAATACACAAAATAATATAATCATAATCAATTTTGGGTATTTAATTTGGGTCATTAAAATAGTGTTTGTGCACATGAAAGTTTAATCGATACTACAGATGGTCAGATGGCTTATGTTAGGGAGCGTGTGTGCTGTGAGATAATGACAGAGAAGAAGTACTCATTTGAACATGATGGTGTGTTAGTATCTTGACGTGCAAGGGTTAATCTCTCAGGCAGTGTACTGTGTGTGTGTCTGTGTTATGACAGAGTGCTGCTGTAAGCACAGGTGCAACTGGGTCATCAGTACAAAGTATATTGTGTGTTTTGGGGTAAATGTGTGTTTGTGTATTTTACGTGTCTGAATCTGGCTATATTAAAGCTGCTTACCCCGAGGGACTCATATCAACATATTAATCTTATACAAATTTATGACCTTGGAGTTTGATCCCTTCCTGAGAGGTTACAGCAAAGAGAGGCAATAACAGCTCCTTTAACCAGCCTTTGGGTAATGGGATCTTTCTTGCACTTACTTTGCCCGCTCCTTAATTAATCAAAATATGATGAGCTTAAAAAAACAAAATAAAAAAAAAACAAAAAACACCAGGCATCCCTGGACACAAATGATTCTTGTTTGGAACCATGCAGGTTTTTTGCACAGACGATAACATTCCTAAATAATACTGAATATGAATTAAACAAGCAAACAAAAGCAGAATTGTATTATAATTTAATAGAATTTAAATGAATTGAAATGGCAAATTTTTTTATTCTTTCTTTGAAATTATTTAATAAAAATGAAATTAGAAAAATTATTATGATCAAATGATTAAAATTAATAAAATATACAAATCTGTGGTGCTTGAGAGTTGTAGGCGCTTGAGGGCCCATGTTTGAGTACATCCTATGGTAATTTCCCAAGCCCATTCCCTCAAATTGTCTTTCTCAATTGTCCTATAATATGGGCTAAAAAGCATATAAATAAAATTACAAAAAGAGAAAATATCAGCAGAATTCCATTATAGAAGGCCAATGAAGAGTCGTAGGAAACTCAGACCCTTTCTTTCCCATTTCTGCTTGATTGTTATTAACCTTTTTTCACTGACTAAGCAGCATTAGGCAGCACCAGCACCAGCTTTGGCTGGGGAGGGATGCAGTTTAATAGAAGTGGAGAGAAATGCATTAATGTAAATGTAGTGGAAACAATGAGAGGCCTGGCCATTGACATGTTGGCAAACAAATGAGGCTGTCCTCTCAATTAGAGTCACCGCTCCATTATGCAAATGAAAAACGCACTCATCCATGGCCGAACGCACGACGGACAGGCATGGAGGGGTGAGAAGGAGTGAGAAATAAGAAAGGCGGAATTTTTTACTTCTCAGTTCTTTCTATCTGTTTGCACTTTCTTACACGTCTCGAAGTTCCAGGAGCTCAAACCGAGACACTGACGCAACATGCGGTGTGCTTAGCATCGATGTACAGTTCCGTTTTGATGAAACATGTACAGTTTGATACACAAACACACAAGCTCATACATGCAACTTCAGTTACATGAAACGCTGAACTCAAGTTTTGACAAGTGCTGGTGTTCTATTGATTAGATGTGGAAGTTTGTCTCTTTCAGTCTGCATGTCCGTCCATCTAACACTGCTTCTCTTGCTTTCATCTCACTCCTCAAGTTGCACCACCCAGGCCGTGTCTGACTCTCTCCTAGTCAGACTGAGGAAAAAGAGTCAGGCAGTCCTTATTCTGGAGTGGTTATTGTAATTCACTAAAACATTTAACAGTATTGATGCAGCAGCGCCCCCCCACCCATCTCAAAGCACCAATGGGGGTCAGGTCTGTCCAACGCCCTGAAAAACAGTAGATAAGTCTGACAGGGAGGGATGGTCTTCATTCTATACTGGAATATGGGCAGAAAGCAAGGTGGGGGGATCCGGGTGAGGTGCTCGGACACCCATAAAGTCTGCCCGAAATGGCTTTCGCTTGAAATCACCCTTATTATTACCATGTGTGTTGACTTCGTGCTATGAAATATTCAGCAAACTAAATGGAAGAGTAAGCCACATTTTCCGAAGATAAGATGAAGGATAGAGAGCAGCTTCCTTTGCATCTGGTGGGCTATGAGGCAACTAGTTTTTTAAGGCTCTTACACCTGCAAACAACACAATGTGCTTTGTTTTCTCCGTTTTACACCTGTGCTGAAGGTGTTTGGTCTCTAAACCCACTTGGCCTTTGTTTTTGTAGCTTCAATGTACATTAGTTTTTTTAAAAAAAAAAATTCTGGAAGGTTAAACAGAAATGACCTAAGAGAGCTGACGCCCGATTAGCTCCCATTAGATCCGCCTGCGGTCACAGAGAGCTTGTGTGATGACCTGAGCTTGTACTGTACTTCACCACAGACGCCGAAAGAATGTGCGGTAAAACTGAACCTCTGGGACGGTCCGTCATCGCAGCAGTCAGAGAGTGACCACTACATGATGTTAGGTTATGGAGAGAGGACAGAGACGGATGAGAAAGAAAAGTTATGGTGAAACCACTGATCTATAATATAGAACTGGATTGCTCATTAAAGACATGATTAAAGTGAAGCCACTGCGCCGCCATATTGGTAATCCCTAGTGTGCGAAAAAGTTCCATTGAATTAATAGGAATTTGTATGATTTTAATGAGAAAACATCACCTAACAAGTCAGTGTTTATAAATATGAAGTATCACTGTACATTATTACTATGCGAACACCCTAGGCATGTAAACGGTTATTTTTTAAATGTCAGGAATTTCTTAAATTTCTTAAAAGAACTTATTAAAAAGCTACGTTCATTACAGTAGTGAGCATTATGAACATGATAAACATCAGATGGACACG
This sequence comes from Carassius auratus, assembly GCF_003368295.1. Lineage (NCBI taxonomy): Eukaryota > Metazoa > Chordata > Actinopteri > Cypriniformes > Cyprinidae > Carassius > Carassius auratus. The sequence continues at coordinate 5,800,516 of NC_039279.1, read as the reverse complement.
ACCTAAACACATATAACAAACTACAAAGTGTTCGTCCTGAAATCTGAATTTATTCAGAGAAATAACTGACTATATATAGTACGGATTTAAGAAATAAATACAAAGCTTTATTTCCCAGATAGTATTTTTTTTTCATTATAGAGAAATATTAACAACATAATTGTATAATTAATTTTAATATATTAAAATCCATTTCTGATACTAATACGGTCGTTTAATAATTCCTGAATAACTTTGTTAATAAAGAAATAAGTCATTTTTTTGTTTGATCAGTTACCTGTGTCATCAGTGCGCAGCAGCCAGACACACCCACCTACACGATTTAAATATATCGCTTATCCTGTCCCAAAAGACCGTAAACACTGCAGATAACATCTGAAGTAAACATTACTTTATTACACATAACATTAAAACGAGTCCCGTTTGACTGATCAGCTTCAAATCAAGTTATTTTAGGACAGCAGTTTGAGTGTAACTCAATGGTGCTTTCTGCTGGTAGGGATTAGTAAGATGGCGGATCGAACACTTCCGGTGGCTTCACTGCCTGTTGGCAGTTTAGAACGTGATGAGCGATCCAGTTATATATATAGATCAGTGGGTGAAACGTCTGAAGTCTGTTGAAAGAGTTCTGTAGAACTTGATTCAGTTGAGAAGCCTTTTAAATTCTAATGGAATTCCTGCTAATAGGATGCAGAAATTCCAATTTTTCCAAGTTACCAATGCAGATTTTAAGATCACCCAGTAACAGCCAAGTTTGTCAAGATAAATGTTGAATGTTACTGTGATAAGCTTGTTTGAAAAGTTTGAAAAGCCTTGAAGTTTGAAGGTTATAAGGGAAGACAGATAGATATATATATAGATAGATAGATAGATAATATAATATATTATATAAAAGCTTTTTTTCTTTTAAACTGAAATGAGAAAGACATCATCATGTTAAAATAATATGAATTTCAGTTCAATTCAAGTCAAGTTTATTTGTATAGTGCTTTTTATGATACTAATCCTTGCAAAGCAACTTTACAGAAAGTTTTCCGTTTAGTAAATTTCTATTTCTGACAGTTCAATGAATTCAAATTGAGAGTCAGTACTTAAATCCAATATTTGTCCAACTCCACTGTACATGACAGCAGTGCTGAAAAGCCGTCAGCACCATGGTCAGCTCCCATGCTGCACTGGGTGAGAGGGAACAAAAGCTTGCTGTAACATCAGGGATCTGAACTCTATGTATCTTATTACACATTTAATATTCCTAAACAAGCCTATACACTGTATAACACAAATTCTGTCCACATATCTCAGCCTTGTTCATAGAGTCAGACCTGACATCATTTAAAAATAGCCATTAGTGTTATGAGAAGTGCCAAACCACAAAGGAAATACATACAGGCTTCATATAGGGAAGCCAAAACAAACCATTAATCCTTCATTTTACATGGGCAGACAGCGAGACTGAACTGAAAAAGATGCAGGGCCATGAAGCGGTGAAAAATCACTGGCTATGTGGTTTTGTTTTTGATAAACTTAAATCAGAAATTGATATTTAATACACCCCTCCACTGCGACAGCTTTTATTTAATCAGTGCCCTTTCCACATCGTTCTGTAGAATGAGACTCCGAAAGCTTATAAATGTGAAATACAGAAATGAGAGAGCGAGTGTGAGAGAGAACCGAAGAAAAAGAGAGAAAGATCTCCATTAATATGACTGAAGCCATGCCACACTAAAAACATCCCTCGATCCTTGTCATCAAATTGCACCCGTAAATGATTTTTGCGATGAGCTAAATGGTATTATCCACCCCCAACCCCCATTCCTCCACCCTCCGCCAGCCTCCGAGCCCCAGCCGATGCACGCTAAATGAATTTATTTCCTTCCCAATGGACAGAGTGAGTGGGGCATCCTAGTCATTCAAGCCAGGATTTAACCCCTAGCCTTACCAGTGGGACCACAAACAGACACTCCACAGGTTGTAGGACAAATGGAGCCCAAGATTGGCAGTAACTCAAGACCTTTCATCAATTTCAAAGGGAAGCCTTATGCAATTTTTGATCAACGCTGTTGGTAAATGCTTGTGAAAGCTCGACACAAACATGGGAAGGAATAAAAATCCTCAGTGGAGCAAATCATGGATGCTCAGAGCTCTGCTTAAAGTTTGAGATGTTTTGCAAGTGAGTTGGACAGGCGTGTAAGTGACTGTCATCAGACTAGTGAGGATAGAAGACACCGGTACATCAAGAATAAAAACTAATAAACTAATGTGACCACAGAACAAAACAGGACATTTTCATATGAATCGACTGCCACACACATACACACACACACACATAAAAGTTACTAATGTCATATTAATGGGGAAAAAACAAACAAACAAAAAGAAAAACAACTACAATTTATTTTTTATTTTTTATTTTTTTTACTTATGTTTGATACAGGCTGTATGAAATTCATATATATATATAAATAAAACACAGTGCTGTGCAAAAGTCTTAGGCCACTAGTATTTTCACCAACAAAAAGTGGTTTTAAGTCAGTTATTTCTATCTTTGTTGTAATGTGTCAGAAGTAAATATAGGTTGACAGCAGCCAGTGCTCCACACAGTCATCAGTTTGTCTGGAATAACATGAAGAAACAGAACAAACTGAGACAGACTAAATTTAGAAGAACTGTGGCAATGTCTTTAAGACACTTCAAGAAACCTACCTGCAGAGATCCCAGAAAAATAATGCGCAAGTGCACCTAGGACAAAAGGTCACACCAAATGTTGATTTAATTTAATAAATAGAAGTTAATTAATAAATTCTATTTATTTCATTATTTTTGAGGCATCCTCACTTTACAGCATTTTTTACACAAGTGCCTAAAACTTTGCAGAATACTTTAGCTTTGCAGGTTTCTGTTTTTTTCTTCAGTGCTCAAGAAACATTTATTATTATCAATATTATTATCCAAACAGTTGTGCTGCTTCTTATTTCTGTGGAAACCGTGATGCATGTTTTTCAGGATTCTTTGACAAATAAAAAGTTCACAAGATCTGTAAATTAATTTTAAATAATTTTTATCAACTAATCATGTAACAGAGGAAAATGCTATTGCTAGTAAAACAAAGAAAAACTATCTAAACTTTATAAAATTTATTAGAGAAAAAAATTAGCTTTCTAAAAAATATTTTCCTTATCTCATTGGTAAAGAGTTTTTTTTTTTAAGTATTACTATAACAAAACTGAATGAGATTTATAGTATAACAACAACAACAATTTGCCAATGAGGCAAGAAATAATACATAATAGTAAAATAATAATTTATTTGAATGTTACCTCTTTAATGTATTAATGCTTTGGCAATATTGTATGTAAAACAATCATCCCAATAAAGCATTTTGAAATTGAGTGAAGGGTGAATTTGGGCTGGTCTGGGCCAGCCAGTATCGATCTGATCTCAGTGGAGCGCTTCCATTGCCGCAAGCATCGTGCCACCCCTCCAGTCTGATTACGGAGAAGCACTCTGCTGGTGCAAAGTGGATTGAAAAGCCCCTCCCAAGCGTACTTAGGAAATCATTTCCAAGGCTAGGCTGCTACTTCTCTCACGTCGGCCAAGCACAGGTCCTGCCCGGTGCCCCCGAATGTTTTGGGAACAGACCTTGTGAAAGCTTTTGTTACTGTGTGAGTGTTTGTTTGGGTATTGCTAGGATCCCCCCTCTTATCCACAGACGTAATCTATTTTAATCTAGGAGTCATAGGGTCAATTTCCCCCTTCTAGCCATTATGCCAATGTATTCATTCTATTTTCTACTACACAGTCAAACACACACACAGACGCACACACTCCCACAAGCACTCCTTATTGAGTGCGTGTGAACTCAAGCATAAAAATGAGAGCTGCTGTGGTGTGTCTGTCTCACCTAGTTGCAACACCATGACATAAAGCAGGTTTGAAGGGTGAAATTTAGCGCTGTGAGTGAGCAGCGGCCTCTGAGTGTGTTTTAAAATGGTGAGCACAGCAGCGTAGGAATGCTATTGTTTTTTCCAGATGACAAAATCCTCTGTGGTGACAGCATTGTCTGATGTTTTGAAAGATTTCCCATGCAAAAATGGCAGAAGGGACTAGGGATCAACAGAAGCCCAAAGGTCTGCTGTATTCTAGGGAAGAACAGGCACAGAGGAGAAGCTTCTGGTAAGTTTGGAGAGTGAGAACTGTTTATGTAACTGTATCTGTCAGAATTGACTAACACTGACCTGGGCTGAGTTTCCCAAAAGCATCGTAAACCTAAGAAGTTTGTAAAAACGCTCGTACGACTGATCTTAATATTACGGTCTGTTTCCCAAAAGGATCGTAACTTAAGTAACACTTGAGAATCATCATAGATCTACGAGTGCTCTGGAGTAATCGTAAAGCCTTCATTCTTCATTCATTCAGGTGAACATTTTTTACCTAACAGAATATAAAGTAAATTATATATTATTATGTAAAGTATAATATTATAGACGATAATAAAATATTGTATTGTATTATAGTTATTATATCCAAGTTGTCTGTCTGAAACGCAGCATTAGGTTAACGTCAATAAACGATCGTTTACTACAATTAAGAGCCATTCTAAAAGATGACATTTCAGCACTTGACAAATGGATAGCGACTCCTCAGTAGCACTTAAAGCACAGCAACGTGCAACTGTGTTAAGTGCATTTTTGGGAAACGCACGTGAAACAATAACGAACGGTAGTAAAATTACTTGTGGAAAACGCTCTTAACCTTTAAGATCAGTCGTTATCGGTAAACCCAACCCTAATCATGTGTACCAGAGGAAAGTGCAATTGCAAAAAATATAGCAAAACTATATAAACTTTATTAAAACAACTAATTTATTAGAGAAACAAAATTGTTGAAGATATTAGGACTTGCTTTTCTAAGAGATTTACGGTTAATAAAACAACAAAACTTTGCCAATGAGGTGAGAAAAACAGCATTAATTTAACCCTGAAAAGCCCAAATGCCAAACAAAACTGAAATTTAGCTTCAAGAACTGTATTTTTATATTGTTTTAATGATGTTAATACTTTCACTTGAAAACAATACAAATATACAGAATAAAATATGTTGCAGTATATTTATTTTGATTATATACCAATTTTATTTCAGATATGTTCCAAAAAAATTATTATGAGGAGTAGACAGACAGACAGATAGATAGATAGATAGATAGATACTAGATGGATCGACAGATAGAGACAGAATGATACATTCACAGACACAAATACTGTTCGCATACAGTCAATGCTTAACATTCAGTTATGTGAAACAGGAGTAATGTCACATATGTCACAAAATGTCTTGTTGTGGTTGGTTAGGACAAAAATGATGAAGGAGGGACATTATCACACATAGAACCAACAACTCACACATACTAAACCACACATGCACCACGTTCCTATAGATTTCTCTCTGTAAAACCCTGTGGTGATGTGCACAGGAGAACATCTTAGAAATGCAGACATTCAACATTAAAGACAGCATTGCCTCTCTATATCAAACAGTAAGGACGTAGCATTGCACCCGCAGGACCTGAGCACATGTCTCTATGCCCCCTAAAGCTCCCAGTCAAAGACTAATACAGGGAGGGGGGCACTTCAAAAGGAGTAAACAACTATTTCTCATATATTCCTCCCTCGGAGCTAGTGTGGATAGTAATATATTAATAAGCTGCTTTTATATTCTTTGAACTCCAATAAAAGCAAAAAATCTGGGATATTAAATCAAAAGAAGTACATGACGGTTCTGTATTAACATCAAGTTTTCCTGTAGGTTTAAAAAGATTAGAACCACTTCATTTTATCCGTATTGTTGTAGTTCTAATATACAAAAGTGTGTGGGAAAACATACACACATACACTGGGGATGATTTTCCCAAAACGCAGCAGACATTTAGTCAGTAAACAAACATATTGGCGGTCTAGTAGGATCCATTTTAATTAGACAAATCACACCAATTTCATTTCTCTCTGCTTTCTCCTTTTCCATTCGGTCGTTTGAAATTTTTTAAGCTTGCTCTAATCATAGACTCTCGGGGCCGATCACTCCCTGCGCCCACTGCATGGACTGAGAAACAAACTCATTTAAAAGACTTGAAAATTTGTTCTTCACATCTCTAATAAAACACAAAACACAAAAGCTGCCTAGTGCAAGTCAATAATACACTTTCAGGAACCCATGACAAAAAAAAGAGAGAAGGAATGGAGAGTGTTACCTTAGGTTTAGTGATGACATCCTAGTGACGTTAGCTGTCAAGTCAAGTCACCTTTATTTATATAGCGCTTTAAACAAAATACATTGCGTCAAAGCAACTGAACAACATTCATTAGGAAAACAGTATGTCAGTAATGCAAAATGATAGTTAAAGGCTGTTCATCATTGAATTCAGTGATGTCATCTCTGTTCAGTTAAATAGTGTCTGTGCATTTATTTGCAATCAAGTCTACGATATCGCTGTAGATGGAGTGACCCCAACTAAGCAAGCCAGAAAGTCATTTATCATTTAAAAAATTTACTAGCTGTAACCTTCATGTTCTGTATGGAGCCTAAGAAGCTTAACATTGAACTATCAGCGTTGTGTTTCTCAAAAGCAATGCGAGATGCTTTTTGGAAATGCAGCCCAAGCTAATGACTTGGCCAAATCTTGCACAATTTCAACTTGATACAACATTTCAAAGGTTCTCTACAAAAGTAAATTTTTAAAATGATATTACTCCTGTTTAGGTTTTCAGAAAGGATAGATCAAGTTGACGGTAGCCACTGACTTCCATAGTATGGAATAAATACAATGGAAGTCAATGGTCAATACCAACATTTTTAAAAACATGTTCTGTGTTCAGCAGAAGAAAGAAACTCATACAGGTTTGGATCAAATGGAGGGTGAGTAAATTATGGCAATTTGTTTGGGTGAACTATCCCTTTAATAAGTTCTGTCTACTGAGTTCTGATTTGGTAAGAGGAAACAATCTCTAAAAAGGAAACAAGAAGCAAATCTAAAATTTGATATCATTATTTCATATTCTTATTTTATTTTATGTATATCATTTGGGGCACCAAAAATAAAAACAACAGTCAATTCCAACAGAACATGAAGGTTAAATTGGAACATGGACAAAAACTGGAAAAAGGAAAACGTGAGGCTCATCAGCATGTCTGTATCTTTCATCTTGCCATGGTTATAATTTTTTGGATGTAAACACATGCAAACAAGTGGCTGAACTCCATATCCAGCTAGTCTAGATGCAGCTTTGTCTGTCTTTCTTGTTCTTTTTTCCTCCGTCTGACCTCCTATTCCCAGCCCCTACCCGAGAACGCTCTAATTCGTTTTTTCCCTTGACAACAGTTTTTAATAACTTTTATTAATTAGGGCTGTCCTATGCCCTGTCAGCAGGAATATTATTTTATTCAGGGACCATTAGGCTGTCTGTTACCCCTGTGGAGTGTTGTGTGCGTGAAAGAGAAGAAACTGCTTCAATGAATGACATCGGCATACATCACTTCTGAAGTGAAATTATTGCTCATACAGTCCCAGACAAAATCTGCAGTCCTTACACATTTTCTGGGCCGATTTTAGAGGAAAATCTGTTCAAATCATCATAAAAAAATAGTTTAGAGACCCACTCATGCACAAAGGCTTATTTGTGCACACATAATCATAGTATGGCTCATAATTAACTAAGTGAATTGCATTTTAGGCATTATACCTTAATGAAATTACATTCTCCTGCTGAAAACCCAGCGTGGCCATGCTATAATCATAACTTGCTGCAAGCCTGTATTTGTTCCTCTGTCTGATTTAAATTTCTTACAGTGCTCATCGCCGCAGTGTTTGGGTAACTGTGTAACTGAACTGTAGAACAAGAGACGCAAACATCATCTGTACCGACATGGGATTCAACATGATGCCCCAAGCTGTCTTCAGCTCACCTCAGCGATATCAGTCATTATGCTGCACAAGAAATCGCTCGCAATGAAAAAGACAGAGATCTGCGGGCAGAATACTCCCTTACGTGAAGCGGATCTGATGGTCTCAGAACACGAGATGGTGTGTGCTTCACCACAGGGGATGAACTGTCCTAGAACACTGAACTGGTATCAATGGCAGGGCATGGTGTAATAAGAACTTCTGGTCTCAAAGTTCACATCATTCTGCCATCAGTTGACTGAACTGTTGAAGTAAATGAGTCCGTGTTCAGGAACAGTATTGCACAACTTGCAGGAAACAAATGCTTTCAGAATCTTTCCATCTGTGTGGCTCTTTAATAATATTAGAAATGTCTTTACCTGTAATCACTTCCGATCAATTTAATGCTTCCTTGCTGAATTAAAGTATTAACTTGTTTAAAAAAAAATAAAAAAAATATAAAAAAGATATATATAAAAAAGATAAATTATAAAATAAATAAATAAAAAGCTTAATGACCCCAGACCCCATTTTACTATTAAATAATGAACTATTATTATGATTATTATTTGTATTGTTATTTTTTAGTTATTATTATTATTATTTTACAGTTTGGTCATATCTCGCCAAATGTTATTAATGTTATAAGTGTCTGTGTACATGAGTTTTGCTATTTCAATGCTCTGGTTGGTCATGATGTACTTTTAAGTCTTTAAGACTTTTAAGTGTGTGTGTGTGTGTGTGGGTTACTAGTTCTTGTCTTGGCTGCATTGTGTTAAAGGACATGCAGAGGAATCTAATTTAACAGCTGACTGAGTAGCGATCAGCCAATGTTCCCTGGCGCGCGCGCACATACACACGCACACGCACACACACACACACACACACACACACACACACACACACACACACACACACAGACACACACACACACACACACACACTCACTCCACAAACATTGACCAGAGGTTCTGGGAACCTGACCCTGAGAAAGAGAGCAGTAGACCCCTAGATCCAGACCAGAGACCACATAGAGCGGCAAACAAGAGAGAACAAAACCAGACAGAAGAAGCCAGAGAACAAGACCTACAGTATATATAAAGAACAGATATTCTTGAAGCAGAGAGAGATGAAAAGCAGCAGCGGGAAGCTGAGAGACAGATAGGGAGAGATCAGCGTTTGAGAGTATTGGACGGATGAAATGGGTGCGAGCGAAGCAGAGCTGCTTGTAATTCCGGGGGAGACTTCACTCCGGCTGGTCACAGCTCCCACTAGACCTGCTACATGATATTCACTAACCCCAGTAACAATGGCAAACATATGTAAATCAGACACAGTGCCGGATCCAATCAGGGCTCATCACAAAGCCACTGACACACTCTTCACAGACAGCGAAGGCCACAGTGCGCACCGTCTCACTCTCTCGACTCAGAGTCCATGTCTCTCTGCTCGTCTCTGGTCCATTTCTGCGCTACATCATGTTGCTTTGTTTATATCATTGATGTCTTATGTTCTGTTTTTAGGCGACATTGTCACAGTCTCACAATTACATCTTTCCTTTCGGCCCTTCTTTTCTTTCACTCCATTCATTCTTTCACTCTTTCTGCCATGAAAGAGAAAACAAATACGAGGATCACAGGACAACTGAAACTAATTAAATTGCTTATCGATTCTAATTATAAAGATTTCTACTACAGAAAAGGCAACCAGTCAAAGCATATTTTCCGAACGTACATTAAAAATGTCTTTGTTATCTGTATTGCATTTTTGCTCTCATTTCAGAAAGCAGAGGAAAGAGGCGTAAGCCATCAATACTAATGATCCAGGAATATCATCTTCTTAATGAAAAGTGTGACTAACAAAATCCACCATTCGGAAACTTCCTTCAGCAAAACAACTGTACAGAAGTTGCGTGAATGAGAGCTAAGTGGATGGACAGAGCAGTAACTGATAAATGATGGAGATCACATGCAGATGGCCATTTGAAGAGAAGTCTTGATTACCCACTTGTCTCTGTGAACAGAGAGAACAGAGGAGCTGGAGATCAATACATTGATAGATATCTGTCAAACAAGGCCGCTGCACTGAACCGAGATGGTTAATAGTTATATGTATCTGATTAAAAAGCGTGCGTCCAGTTTATAGCCGGACAGGGAGCTGCTGATGAGGTGTAATTTGGAGGATGATCATCGATGCACTTACGCTGCTTATTAACCGCATTAACTTCAGCGCTCCTGAAATCAACCAAAGAAAGTTATAAGCTTGTCAGTATTGAGGAAGTCCCTGCTGAAAAGACCAGCTGAGACCAGCATGAATTTCCATTCTCGGCTAGGCTGGCTTACCTTGGTATGGTGGTTTGAAACACACTGTTGAAAACAAAGACAATCAAAAGAAGCAGACAAAAGTGTCTCTTCTTATATGCA